>NC_086117.1:6347500-6590000 GCF_963921235.1 Mobula hypostoma
AAGATTGAGGATGTAGTGGACAGTGAGGAAGGCTATCATGGCTTGCAGAGAAAGCTGCATCAGCCAGAAAATGGGCTGAAAAATGGCAGATGGAATCTAATGCAGACAAGTGCGAGGTTTTGCATTTCGGTGGGACCAACCTGGGTAGTTCTTACACAGTGAACAGTAGGGACTGAGGAGTGTGGTAGAGCAAAGGGATCTGGGAGTACAGTTACATGATTCATTTAAATTGGTGTCACAGGATCGTAAAGAAAGCTTTTGGCATATTGGCCTCATAAATCAATGTAGTGAGTACAGAAGATGGGATGTTATGTTGAAGTTGTATAAGACATTGGTGAGGCCTAATTTGGAGTATTGTGTGCAGTTTTGGTCACCTACCTGCAGGGAAGATGTAAATAAGATTGAAAGAATGCAGAGAAAATTTACAAGGATGTTGCTAGGACTTGAAGACCTGAATTATAAGGAAAGATTGAACACGTTAGGACTGTATAAGATCAAGAAGAGATTTGATCGAGATATACAAAATAATGAAGGGTATAGACAGGGTAAATGTAAGCAGGCCTTTTCCACTGAGGTTGGGTGAGACTACAACCAGAGGTTGTGGCTTAAGGGTGAAAGGTGAGAAGATTAAGAGGAACAAGAGGAAAAACTTCTTCACTCAGAGGGTCGTGAGAGTGTGGAACGAGCCGCCAGCGCAAGTGGTTCATTGAGTTTGATTTCAGTGTTTAAGAGAAGTTTGGATAGGTTCATGGATAATAGGGATATGGAGGCCTACGGTCCCGGTGTCTGTCATTGGGAGTAGACAGTTTAAATGGTTTTCAGCATAGACTTGATGGGCCAAAGTGCCTGTTTCTGTACTGTATTTCAATATGACTCGATGATTCTAAGACAGGTGACCCCAGCCATTATTAATACTCTTCAGAGATGGTCAATCTGGTGTCAGTGGCTGCATAACCAGTACTTGTGAGAGGGTTGGGAACCAGAGTGATAGGGCTGAGGAAGGGGAAAACAGAAATAAATCAAAGGTGGTGTGCAACAGAGATTATAGAAAGAACAGGCAGGAGATGAGGCTTAACCACAGCCAAGTGGCATGAGTTACAGGGCAATAGAGGCGTGGTGCAGTTGAAACAGAAAGCAACAAATACTAGACTGAAAGTGTTATATTTGAATGCATGCAGCATAAGGAATAAAATGCATGATCTTGAAATTCAGCTACAGATTGGCAAATATGGTGTGGCCATCTCTGAAACTTGGCTAAAGGATGGCTGCCATTGGGAGCTGAACATCCGAGGATCGGAATCGGAAAGATAGGTTAGTAGGCAGAGGGGGTGATGTGGCTCTGTGAATAAGAAATAATATTAAATCATTGGAAAAAGATGACATAGCATTGGAAGGTGTAGAGTCTATATGAGTCGAGTTAAGAAATGGCAAGGGTTTAAAAAAACCCTAATGACAATTGTATACAGGCCTCCAAACAGCAGCCGGGATGTGGATTACAAATTACAGCAGGAGATAGAAAAGACGTGTCGGAAAGGCAATGTCATGATAATCGGGGATTTTAACGTGAAAGTGGATTGGGAAAACCAGGTCAGTACTGGACCTTGAGAGAGAGAATTTGTAGAATGTCTAAGGGATGGCTTTTTAAAACAGCTTGTGGTTGAGCTGACTAGGGGATCGGCTGTGCGGGATTGGGTGTTGTGCAATGATCCGGAGGTGATAAGAGAGTTTAAGATTAAGGAACCCTTAGGGAACAGTGATCACAATATGATCGAGTTCACTTTGAAATTTTAGAAGGAGAAACTAAATTCCAATGTGTCGGTATTTCAGTGGAATAAAGGAAATTACAATGGCATGAGAAGGGAACTGGCCAAAGTTGACTGGAAATGGACATTTGTAGGAAGGACAGCAGAGCAGCAATGGCTAGAATTTCTGTGAAGAATGAGGGAAGTGCAAGACAGATATATTCCAAATAAGAAGAAATTTTCAAAGGGAAGAAGGACACTACCGTGGCTGACAAGTGAAGTCAGAGACAAAGTAAAAGCAAAAGAGAGGGCATATAAGGAAGCCAGAGCTACTGGGAAGATAGGGGATTGGGGAGCTTTTAAAAACTTGTAGAAGGAAACTAAGAAGGTCATTCGGGAGGAAAAGATGAAAGATGAGAGGAAGCTGGCAACTAATATCAAAGAAAATACTAAAAGCTTTTTTAAGTATATAAAGGGTAAAAGAGAGTTGAGGGTATATATAGGACCAATACAAAATGCCGCTGGAGATATTATAATGAGAGACGCAGAGATGGCAGAGGAACTGAATGTGTATTTTGCATCAGTCTTCACAGTGGAAGACATCTGCAGTATAGTGGACATTCAAGAGTGTCAGGGAAGTGAAGTTTGTGCAGTGAAAATTACAACTGAGAAGGTGCTCAGGAAGGTTAATGGTCTGAGGGTGGATAAATCTCCTGGATCTGACGGAATGCACCCTCATGTTCTGAAGGAAGTAGCTGGAGAGAATGCGGATGCATTAATGATGATCTTCCAAGAATCGATAGATTCTGGCATTGTACCAGATGACTGGAAAATTGCAAATGTTACTCCGCTATTTAAGAAGGTAGGAGGCAGAGAAAGGAAATTATAGACCTGTTAGCCTGATATCAGTGGTTGGGAAGTTGTTGGAGTCGATTGTTAGGGAGTACCCGGAGGCACATGACAAGATAGGTTAAAGCTAGCATGGTTTCCTGAAAGGAAAATCCTGCCTGACAACCCTACTGCATTTTTTTGAGGAAATTACAAGCAGGGTAGACAAAGGAAATGCAGTAGATGTGATGTACTTGGATTTTCAGAGGTGCTGCACATGAGGCTGCTTAGCAAGATAAGAGCCCGTGGAATTACAGGGAAGTTACTAGCATGGATGGAGCATTGGCTTGTCAGCAGAAAACAGAGAGTGCTGGTTACCAGTGGAGTTCCACAGGGGTTGGTGTTGGAACCGCTGCATTTTACAATGTATGTCAATGATTTGGTCAATGGGATTAATGGATTTGTGGCTAAATTTGCCAATGATACAAAGATAGGTGGAGGAGCGGGTAGTGTTGAGGAAACAGAGAACATGAACCTGAAGAGAGACTTAGATAGTTTAGGGGAATGGGCAAAGAAGTGGCAAATGAAATATAATGTTGGAAAGTGTATGATGCGCTTTGGTGGAGGAAATAAACGGGCAGACTATTATTTAGATGAGCAGATAATTCAAAATGCAGAGATGCGAAGGGACTTGGGAGTCCTTGTGCAAGATACCCTAAAGGTTAACCTCCAGGTTGAGTCGGTGGTGACGAAGGTGATTGCAATGTTGGCATTCATTTCTAGAGGTATAGAATATAAGAGCAGGGATGTGATGTTGAGGTTCTATAAGGCACGTATTGTGTGCAGTTTTGGGTTCCTTATTTTAGAAAGCATATACTGACATTGGAGAGGATTCAGAGAAGATTCACGAGAATAATTCCAGGAATGAAAGGGTTACCATATGAGGAAGATCTGGCAGCTCTTGGGCTGTATTCCCTGGAGTTCAGGAGATTGAGGGAGTTTCTCATAGAAACATTCCGAATGTTAAAAGACCTGAACAGATTAGATATGACAAAGTTATTTCTCATGGTAGGGGAGTCTAGGACAGGAGGGCACAACTTCAGGATTGAAGGACATTCATTTAGAATTTAGATTTGGAGAAATTACTTTCGTCAGAGGGTGGTAAATCTGTGGAATTTGTTGCCATGAGCAGCTGTGGAGGCCAAGTCATTGGGTATATTTAAAACAGAGATATATAGGTTCTTGATTAGCCAGGACATCAAAGGGTATGAGGTGAAAGCAAGGGAGTGGGGATGACTGGAAAAATTGGATCAGCCCATGATTGAATAGTGGAGCAGACTCGATGGGCCAAATGGCGTACTTCTGCTCCTATATCTCATGATCTTATGGTCTTTCATGCACCAGCTGCTCATACGATCATCCACCACCTGCTCCCTTGGCTTCATGTGACCCTGATTGGGGGCGACCTGCAGGCTAGGGGAAGGAAGGAGCACCTCACACCACTTTTGGTAGAGACGTATCTCCACCCCGCCACCCATGAATATAAAGTTACAGACACAATTAGACGATTTGTATCTCAGAAAAGGGAAGCATGGTATCGTAGCGGTTAGCACAACACTTTACAACACAAGCAACCCTGGTTCAACTCCCACTGCTTTCTCTCAGAAGGTTCTACATATTCCTCTTCACAGCATGGGATTCCTCCCATACCCCAAAGACATATAGGTTAGTAAGTTAGTAAGGTTAGTAAGGTGTTAGCTTGTGGCCAAGTGGTTAAGGCGTTCGTCTAGTGATTTGAAGGTCGCTAGTTCGAGCCTTGGCAGAGGCAGTGTGTGTGTCCTTGAGCAAGGCACTTAACCACACATTGCTCTGCGACGACACTGGTGCCAAGCTGTATGAGTCCTAATGCCCTTCTCTTGGACAACATCGGTGGCGTGGAGAGGGGAAACTTGCAACTGCCAGTCTTCCGTACAACCTTGCCCAGGCCTGCGCACTGGAAACCTTCCAAGGCGCAAATCCATGGTCTCACAAGACTAATGGATGCCTATTATTATTAAGTTGTGGGTATGCAATGTTGGAGAAATGTGGCAACAGTTGCAGGCCTCCCCCAGCACGATGCATTTCACTGTATATTTCAATGTGCATGTCACAAATAAAGTTAATCTTTTGATGTAATAAGTTTCTGACTTATTCCTGGATTTGAAAAATATTATTGGATTTTGAAATGTGTACATAAGTAACTTACTTAAACCTGTTGCTGTATGCAACAGAAAAAGACGGCTAGAAGAACTCGGCAGGTCAAAGTCAAAAATGAGTTCGCCGTCAGCTGCACAAATGCATGTCTGCACAGCTGCAATGAAAAACTGACCTGCAGCAGCATCGCAGACGCAGAGTATCAGATAAACTGCTTCACGAGGAAAACGTAAATTTATAGATAAATTGTTCACAATTTTTACAAGAGAGAACACAAAGTAACAGGTCCATTTACAGCAAGGTGGCCAGAGTGCTCAGAGTGTTTTAAAACTTAGTGATTAGTGTTGCAGACAAAAATACTGAAGGAACTCAGTAGGTCAGGCAGCATCGATGGGGAGGAATAAACAGTCAGCTTTTCAACCCTTCATCAGGCCTGGAAAGGAAGAGGGAAAAAGCCAGAATAAGAAGGTGAGGGAGGGGAAGAAGGACAAGCTGGTGGGTGATAGGTGAAGCCGGGTGAGTGGGGAATGAAGTAGGGGGGGTGTGGGAGGTGATAAATAAAAAGGGCAAAGGGCTGAAGAAGAAGGAATCTGATAGGAGAGGAGAGTGGACCATGGGAGAAAGGGCACAAAGAAGTGATTAGGGTTGTACTGGTTGTCTCTAAGGAACCAACTGGCTGAATGGAAGTAGCTGTTCTTGAGCCTGGTAGTGTGGGACTTCAGGCTTCTGTACTTCCTGCCCATTGGGAGCCAAGAAAAGATATATTTTGGGGGGGGGTGGGGATGGGAATGGACAGTTGATGTTTCAGATCGAGACCTTTTATCTGGACTAATGTCCAGAAGGGTCAACTATCCATTTCTCCCCAGAGCTAGCACTCTGCCCATTGCATTCCTCCAGCAGTTTTTGCTTTACCTCAGATTCACACGTCTGCAGTCTCTTGTGTCCCTATGTGACATGCAACACTTTGGTAATGTACAATTTGGACTTCAGCCTCCCAATGCTTATAGAAGATGCAAAAGATCCACTCATTCTTTTAAATGACCCATGAAAGATTCAGCTTCAGAGTGAAAAATGTAACCTTGCCAATGGGAAGCAAAGGGGATGCGGCAGGATAGAACATGGAGCACTACTGCACAATGCATGTAATGAGCTTTTAGGGCCTGTGCAGGGTGCCAGAGAGTGCTGGCCCTGAGGTTTTACAGAACACCTGGATTGGTTAATTGTTGTTTTACAAGAGTTGTTAATTGTTTAGAGTTCCTTGGTTTTTTCCCTCAAACGACTCGCTCTTTGTAATGCTGTCTCCTGGTGCTTTCTGTTTCAGCTTGTTAAGTTTATTTTGATAGGCTCGGGGTTTCCAAGTTACTTGTATTATTTAAGGGGATGCCCGATTAGCTCTTATCACGGGGTCCTTGTTTTGAGAATGATTTGTATCATGGCATTGTTTGATATTGTGCAGAACTTTTAACCTACTCATGCTCTCCTACATAATCCTCCATTTTTCTGTAATCTATCAGCCTCTTTAAGAGTCCCTTAAATGCCCTGGATTACGTACCTCTACCACCACCCATGGTAAGGTGTTTCATGCAAGTACCACAATCTTACCTCTGGCATCGCCCCCCCTATACTTTCTTCCAATCAGTGACATTGTCTCTGAGATTTCCAGTGTCATTCAGATGTCCCTTTTCCAATTTGTGTAATATTTGTTCTGTTAACCACTCTGCAATATTGTACGTTACCATTCGAGTGGAAGACAAAGATGTTCATTGCAAAAAAAAAACAGGCAACAGCAGCAGTGGAAAATATGCTGCATCCCAGGAATCTTTCCGAGAGCTGATGTGACTGTAAATTTATTCACAGTGAGAATAAATTCACTGCCATTCTTTCCACAATGGAAGGAAATGGAACAAGGAAGCAGAGTAACACACACAAAAACTGCTGGAGGAACTCAGCAGGCCAAGCAGCATCTATGGAGAGGAATAAACAGTCTATGGTTTGGGCCAAGACCCTTCATCAGACCTTTACAGAAGGTAATTTCTAACTATCTTCCATTTGACTTGTTAAGACTGTTCAATATCCATTTGAAACACAGGAGATTCTGCAGCTGCTGGAAATCCAGAGCAACACACACAAAATGCAGGAAGAACTCAGCAGGTCAGGCAGCATCTGTGGAAATGAATAATCTGTTGATGTCTTGGGTTGAGACCCTTTATCGGGATTGTAAAGGAAGGGGAAGAAGCCAGAATGAAAAGGTGGGGGTGGGAGGAAGCAGTACAGGCTGGAATGTGATATGTGAAGCTGGGAGAGGGTAGGTGGGTGGTGTAGGCTGACAATGGCCTGATGGTCTGGATGGGGGCCTTTTCTACGTGTAAGTAAGAGGAGGTTTCTCTGAGAGTTGCCACCTGGCCTCAGCAAGGTAGAGGTCAGTCCACCAGACTACAACAGCGCCCCTCTTTGTCCGTAGGTTTGATGGTGAGATTGGGATTGATATGGAAAGAGTTGAAGGCAGTGCATTCAGACAGGGTGAGGTTCAAATAGGAGACACGAGTACTGAAGTCAAGGCAGTTGACATTTTGTCGGCAAATACAAATGCTGAAATTGGGACGGTTGACGTACCCGTCTATCTTCCCTCCTGGCTTTACCTATCACATTCCAGCTTGCATGCCTTCTCCTCTCCTAACTTGATATTCTGGCTTCTTCCCCCTTCTTTTTCAGCTACGTCTCTTCAACTAATCAGTTATTTAACCAGCCCGGCACGACTGTAATCACCTCCACCTTTGCTTTCTCCCTTTGGTCTCCTCTCCTCTCCAATCAGATTCCTTCTTTTTCAGCCTTTCACCTTTCCCACCTATCAGCTCCCAGCTTCTTACTCCAACCCCTCTTCCCCACCTTCTTATTTTGGCTTCCTCCCCCTTCCTCTCCAGTCCTGATGAAGGGTCTCAGCCCGAAACGTCGACTGTTAATTTCTCTCCTTCAATGCTGTCTGACCTGCTGAGTTCCTCCAGCATTTTGTGTCCATTTCAAAGTTCGAAGTAAATTTATTATCAAAGTGCATCTATGTCACTATATACAACCTCTGAGATTCATTTTCTTTTGGGAATTCACAGTAAATACAAAGAAGCACAATAGAATCAATGAAAGATTGCACATACTGTAACAAGACCGAAAAACAAAACAAACTGTGCAAATGCAAAAAGGAAAAAAGTAATAATAATTACGAAGCAAAAAACATTGAAATCATGATATGAAGACTTCTTGAAAGTCAGTCCATACATTGCGGGAATAGTTCAGTGAGTGAAGCTGAGTGAACGGGTTTGGACCTCTTATCTTAGAAAGGATGTGCTAAAATGCAGCGGTTTCAAAGGAGAGTCACAAAAATGATTCCAGGATTGAACAACTTGTCATTTGAAGAGTGTTTGATAGCTCTGGGCCTTTACTCAATGAGGGGTGACTTCATTGAAACCTATCGAATGGTGAGAGACCTTGATAGAGTGGATGTGGAGAGGATGATTCCAATGGTGGGAGAGTCTAGGACCAGAGGACACAGCCTCAGAATAGAGGGGCGTCCTTTTAGCATGGAGATGAGGAGAAATTTCTTTAGCCAGAGAGTGGCGAATCTGTGGAATTTGTTGCCACAGGCAGCTGTGGAGGCCAAGTCTTTACATATATTTAAGGCAGATGTTGCTAGATTCTTGAATGAAGGGATATGGGGAGAAGACAGGAAGTTGGGGCAGAAAGGGAAAGTGGATCAGCCATGATGAAATAGTGGAGCAGAGTCGATGGGCCAAATGGCCTAATTCTGCTCCTATACTTTATGGTCTTATGGTCTTAGGGTCTAACAATATGGATCTGTGGTTCTGCAGTAAGCAAAGTCCAACAGCTAGAACCCAATTTGCAATTTACACCGGGGTCAGAATGAAGTAGAAAGCTGGTGGTGGTTGGATTGATGTCAATTTCCTGCACTAATGTCTTCAGTTATCTGACTGCTGTTAACTGCTCTGTAATAGTGTCTCTTTGTGTTTACCACTATACATACGATCTGAAAGCTCAAATAGTTCGACATAACTAAACAAATACTGTATATAGCAAAACAACAGCTTGCAAAACAGCAGGGTTGGGAACTGTGGTACCAGTACTGATCTTAAAGTCAGACTACAGCAATTATTTTACAGTTTCACATCTAATGAGTTCCTTTATACAATACAACAATTAGCACTTTCACTACTACATGGGATGGGATATTTAAGCACCCATTTCTTGTCCTAGAAATAACACCTTACTTTCAAAACTTAAAAAGAAAAGCAGAAAATGGAGCAAGTATTCAAATGGTCAGCCCACATCTGTGGGAACAGAAACAAGATCTGAATCAGGTTTAATATCATTGGCATCGTGAAATTTGTTGTTGTGTAGCAGCAATTCATTGCAATAAATAAAACTGTAAATTACAGTAAATATATATATTTAAAAAGTTAAATTAAGTAAGTTGTGCAAAAAGAGAATTGAAAAATCTAGTGAGGTAGTGTTCATGGGTTCAATGTCCATTCAGAAATCTGATGGCAGAGGGGAAGAAGCTGTTCCTGAATCACTGAGTGTGTGCCTCCTACCTCCTCCCTGATGGTAGCAATGAGGAGGGCATGCCCAGGGTGATGGGGGTCCTTAATGAAGAATCTCACCTTTTTGAAAATGGCCTGGTTGCTGGGGAGGCTGGTGCCCATGATGGAACAGACTAAGTTTACAACTTCCTGCAGCTTATTTTGATGCTGTGCCTCCATACCAAATGCTGATACAGCCTGTTAGGATGTTCTCCGTGGTACTTCTGAAGAAATTTGCAAGTGTCTGGTGACACACCAAATCTCCACAAACTCCAAATGAAATATGGAGTCATGCCTTCTTTGTAACTGCATCAATATGTTGGGCCGAGGATAGATCCTCAAAGGTGTTGACACCCGGGAACTTGAAATTGCTCACTCTCTCCACTGATGAATCCTCGATGAGGATTGGTGCTCTCCACTGATGAATCCTCGATGAGGATTGGTGTGTGTTCCCTCATCATATCCTTTCTGAAATCCACCACCAATTCTTTAGAGAATTACATATCCATACTTTAACCTCTAACTTTATTCCTTTATTTCTTACAATTGTTTTTGTTACACGTCATGCCAACAGGGTGGTGAATCTCTGGAATTCATTGCACGGATGGCTGTGGAGGCCATGTCCAAGGTATATTCAAAGTGGAAGTTGATGGGTTCTTGATTAGAAAGGGCATTAAAGGTTATGTAGGGAAAGAAGGAGAATGAGGTTGAGTGGGATAATAAATTAGTCATGATGGAATGGTGGAGCAGACTCAATGGGCCAATACTCTAACCCTGCTCCTGTGTCTTATGCCTGAACAGACTGTAGCAACCTTCAAGAGGACCACAACCTTTTCATGCTTTGGAGGCTTGGGTTCCTCAATGATCTGGAGAGCTATGTTGGCTGGAGTCAGGGCTTTATGCCAAACAGGTCAAAGTGTAGAACCCAGAGGCAGTCCTCCAGATTTGGGGGTTCAGCTCAGGGTTAACAACCTTGACTGGTAAAACAAAATTACTGTATTATGGAAACAGCAATGAAGAATCCTTCTACATCTGAGTGCAGTGGTATACCTACATCTGGGACTTGCATGGCTGACAGTAGTGAAAATCCAACAGGAAGCTATTGACCTGATGAAGGAAGCCCTGAACACCATTGCTGCCCTAAACACCAGTGACATTACAGGTGGTAAGAAGATAGCACAGAAAAGTCCTAATACCTGTAAATATATATGGTGCATAAAGCTGATAAAGTAACAATTAATATTTTGGGCTGAAAACACTTAATCAAGACTGGGAAGACTAATCATATAATGAAGCAGAGGGGATATGGGGAATTGAGTGTCTCATAAAAAGCAGGGTAACTTTGGGGAGCAGCCCGAAACAAGGTCAATGAATTGTGAAGTAACTTGTTTTAATTTAGATTTATTGCTTCTGCAGTCCTTATTTACATTATTTCTAAATTTTGGCTGGGTAAATTGTAATTTTTGGGTGGTAGGATGGAGATATGTATCTACCAAAGGAGATGCAAGGCATTTTTCCCTTTGCTGCCCACAGATCACCCTTGGGCAAGGAGTAGCACCTGCTTAGCCTCCCCCCACCCCCAAAATCAGGGTCATGTGAAGCCATGGGGGCAGGTGGTGGATGTCGTATGAGCAGCTGGTGCATATCACAAGTCCTGGTTATGCGACCACTGATGCCAGGCAGACATGGTCATAGAAAGACCACAATTGCCCATGTCATACAACATGGCACATAACAAATGAATAATATTTTGAGATGCAGCACAGTAACAGGGCCTTCTGGCCCAATGAGTCCACCCCACCCAACTCCACCCGTGTGACTAATTAATCTCCTAAAGTGTCCGCCTTTGGAATGTGGGAGGAAGCTGGAGCATCCAGAGAAAACCCATGTGATCACGGAGAGAACGTATAGACAGCAGCGGGAATTGACTCCAGGTTGCTGGCGTGGTACCTGTGTTACACCAACTGCTCTGCTACCATGTCGCCCCAATACTGTACGTGACAATAGTAAACCAAACTGGGAAACTGGTTTATTACTGCCACGTCTACTGAGGTAGAGGGAAAACATTTGTTTGATCTGTTTAAAGTGCACTGCGGTAGTACAAGGCAAGACAATAACAGAATGCAGAATAACATGTTACAGTTACAGAGAAAGAACAGTGTAGGTAAACAATAAGATACAAGATCATAGCGAGGCAGATTGTGAGGTCAAAAGTCCATCTTATTATAATAGGAGACTGTAACAGCAGGATAGAAGCATTTATATATTTGTATAATAATTTGTATAATTTCCTTAAAACTGAGTTGTACTATTACTTTTATCTAGCTATCTATCTACCACTCTACCTCTCTATATATCTACCTATCTATCCACCTACCTACCTATCTATCTCTCCATCTATGCATCTATCTACCCATCTATCTATCCATCTATGTATGTATGAATGTATCCATGTATACATCCACCATATTCATTCATCAATCAGGTAATAATGTTACAATTTGCAATTTCATCATCATTATGTGCCATGTCATTTGACATAGGTGCTCATGGTCTCATGACTGTGATTGTTCTTGGCAATTTTTTTCATAGAAGTTGTTTGCCATTGCCTTCTACTGGGCAGTGTCTTTTCAAGACAAGTGATCCCAGCCATTATCAACACTTTTCAGAGATTGTCTGTTTGGTGTCAGTGGTTGCATAACCAGGACTTGTGATCTGCACCAGTTGCTCAAACGACCATCCACTCCTGCTCCCATGGCTTCATGTGACCCAATCAGGGGCTAAGCAGGTGCTACACCTTGCCCGAGGGTGACCTACGGGTTAGCAAAGGGAAGAGCACCCTACGCCTCCTTTGGTAGAGACGTATTTTCACCCTGACACCCAGATCTCTAAATATACTGTATTAAAATAAAATAATTTACCAAATGCCAAATTCAACAAGCAAACTCCTGGAGGAACACAGCATCTGTGTTGGAAAATAGACAGTTGGGATTTCAGACCAAGACCTTCACCTGGACTGTTGTCTATTTCCCCACCACAGTTGCTGCTTGACTGTCTGAGTTCCTCCAGAATGTTTTTTTAAATCCAAATTCCAGCATTTGCCACCTCTTGTGTCTCAATGATGTCAGGTTCAGCTGAATGTCCACTATTGCACCTTGTCTGATATAAAGTCTAGTATATGTGGGTGCGGGTATGCGGGTGAGACCTGCCAGCTCCCCCAGCATATCATCAGGTGCATTGGCTGTTAACGCCAGCAGTACATTTCACTGCCATCATCTCATCACGCATGAAGCCCAACTTACTTTTTAAACTGTGTCTTATACAACAATTGCCATCTCGGCCCTTCTAAATATATGCACCTAATTATCTGTTAATTTATTTATGGTAATATTACTTTATGTTTTATGTGTGTGAGGTATATGTACTTGGTCCAGAGGAACGTTGTTTGGTTTGGCAGTATGGATAGGTGTAGCTGAACGACAATGAACTTGAACTTAAATCTTTTGATGTACATGTGATAAATAAATAAATCTGAATCTGACTCTAAAGTTGAATCTTGCAAAAACGCAAATGTTCGGTTGGAAGTTCTGAATTTAAGAAGTACTGGATATTTCTAATCCCCTTCTTTTGTGGTTTTAACATTGACCAAAGACTGGCCTTCCAATGATATCTGCCACTCCGGGAAGTCATTCTGAGAGCACAGTCAGAGTGCGTCATGAAGCCCCATTCAGGGATCTCAATCTATGCGCTGACCAGAATGGTTTAGAAAGACCACAACCCAATTCAATCTGTACTCACAGGCTTTTGGCACAGACAAGAGTATTGAATATTGAAAGGAGTATTGCTAGATGGGACGCACTGCCATTGTAAATATGTAATTCTGTACATTTACTTGACTCCTTTTGAAATGATAAAGCAGGTCAACACACGGACACAAAATGCTGGAGGAGCTCAGCAGGCCAGGCAGCACCTATGGAAACAAATCAACAGTGGACGTTTCAGGCCAAGACCCTTCCTCAGGACTGGAAAGGAAGGGGGAAGATACTGGAATAAAAAGGTGGGGGGAGGGAAGGATGACAAGCTAGAAGATGTCAAGTGGGTGGGAAAGGTAAAGGGCTGGAGAAGAAGGAATCTTGCAGAATGTTAAAGTAGGTGATTATAGCAATGAGAACCTTTGTTAATTGCTTATTGTTATCTTTGTGTTGAAAAAGTAATGTGGGAAGTAGGATTTTTTACACGGTCTGGTGATTGAGAGGAGAGCACTGCCATGGGTGGTGGTTAAGGCAGATACATTCGGGACATTTAAGAGACATTTAGATAGGCACATGATAGCCATTGGGTATTTTTAAGGCAGAGATTGATAGGTATCTGAGTAGCCAGGGCATCAAAGGTTATGGCGAGAAGGCGGGGGAGTGGGACTAAATGGGAGAATGGATCAGCTCATGATAAAATGGCGGAGCAGACTCGATGGGCCGAATGGCCAACTTCTGCTCCTTTGTCTTATGATGAAAGAAAAATGAAGGGCTTTGTAGGAGGGCAGGGTTAGATTGAAACATGAGAAATTCTGCAGATGCTGGAAATACAAAGCAAAACACACAACAATATTCAATGTGGGGAAAAAAACAACAAACTGTAGGAATACAAAAAGAAAGAGAAACAAAGATTAGATAGATAGACAGATAAGCAATAAATATCCAAAAGGTGAAGTGAAGAGTCCTTGAAAGTGAGCCCATAGGTTGTGTGTGTGAACATAGGTTGAGTGAAGTTATCTCCTCTGGTTCAAGAGCCTGATGGTTGAGGAGCAATATCTGTACCTGAACCTGGTGGTGTGAGTCCAGAAGCTCCTGGAAACCTCCTTTCTGATGACAGCAGCAGTAAGAGGTGTCGGTTGGACAAAAAGGTCACAGATTCATAGAGGCGTACAGTGTAGAGCCCTTTCGGCCAACTCATCCCTGCCCATCATGGCGCATATACAGACTACGTTGTTCTGCCATTAGATCCGTGATCCTCCTTCAACCCGTGGAGAAACTCAGCGAGCAGCATCTGCGGGAAGAAAGGAATTGTTGGCAGTACAGCTTGAAACCCAGTATCAGGTTTACCCTACAGATGCTGCTCGACTCGCTGAGTTCCTCCAGCAAATTGCTTTGCTCCTCCAGATTTGAGTGTCTGCAGTTTCTTGTGCCTCACTTTGCAACTCCCCTATCCAAACGGCGAAAATATGATTGACAGCCTCCTTTTCTCAATAGTTGGAGCTTAAAACAATACTTGCATTTATGTAGCACCTGCATCATCTCAAAGCAGTTCACGGTTATGTCTTGAAGCATTTTCAGTAGTGTCTCAGTAGAGAGCTGGGGCAGACAGTCTCCTGTGGTGGAAATCAATGCTATCCTTTGCATTTTCCAAATTGGGGTTCATCTGCCGGGGGACTCACTACATGCAGAACTTGGCTGCTTTCTGCAACTATCAACAACTCAACAAATCAGTTCCCCGTTGTGCACTTCAGTAATATCACACCGTTCACTGTGTTGTCAGCAGAACCAACTTGATGACAGTAAGGCAGTAGAAACACTTGTCAACACTATTTGGGAGTACACACAATCACCCAACAAGCTCTCGAAGTCTGTTTCTCACTTTATTTAAACGAACAACATATTTCCCTAATATTGAGACCGATTTCAAATTTGACTTCTGCTTAACTGGCCAAATGCTGGCTGATGTTATTAATCACCTGAAAACAAATAAAACAGCAGATACTGGAACTGTGACAAGAAATTGGTAAATTGGCTTATTATCGTCACATCTACCAAGTTACAAAGAAAAACAGAAGGTTCTGTAGATGCTGGTAATCCAGTGTAACGCACACAAAATGCTGGAGGAACTCAGCCGGTCAAGTAGCATCTATGAATGGGAACAAATAGTCAACATTTCAGGTCGAGGCTCTTCATCAGGAGAAGGAAAAACTTTTGCAAGCAGTTCTTGCAGATCAATTCATTACAGCAGCACGATAGGCGCCAACACCAGCTGTAAGATCGGGGTTCGATTCCCGCCGCTGTCTGTAAGGAGTTTGCAGGGTCTCCCCACGATCACGCAGATTTCCTCCGACGCTCCAGTTTCCATCCCCATTCCAAAGAGCTACGAGTTGGGGTTAGTGAGTGGTGGGCAAAATACTTTGGCACGGGAAGTGTGGTGACACTTGCGGGCCGCCCAACGCAATCCTCACTGATTTGATTGGACACAAACAATGTATTTCACTGCATGTTTCGATGCTTCTATGTACACTATATGTGACAAATAAAGCCGATCAACCAAATACAACAGTGCATTGAAGTAGTACAGGGGAGAACAATAACATAATGCACAATAAAATGTTACAGATGCTGTACAGTAAGGTGCAAGACCATAACGAGGCAGATTGTAAGGTGCAGAATCCATTTTACCATACTATGGAATTGTTCGATACTCCTATAACTGCAAGATAAAAGCTGTATTGGGGTTACGGGGTATGGGGAGGAGGGGTAACACCTCTGGTGAAGGGGCTTGTCATGTCCATTCTGGGACAGCTCACTCACCTTTGGTTCCCACCGGACACTCACTCTCACCTGTGGCTCTAAGTAGCTGTTTGCATGCGACAAGCGACCAAGCCCCGGTACACCGCTTCGACAGGCGGGCTAAACAGGGTGCAGGTAGCCGGCCGGCCTCATGCCCCGGTGAGATAGGGGCACGTCTATCCTGGCGTGTGAAGTCAGCTCCGGCAGACGAGGCAGATGAGCTCAGCAGTGAGATCCAGCAGCTGGGAAGGTGGCTTGCAACACTTAGTGGAGAGCAAAGGAAGTAGGCACAGAAGTAGTCTTGGCTATCTACTGCAACCAAAGAAGACCCCAGTTTGTGATGATTATTCATGCCACTGGACCCAGACCTTCGAGGTCTAGAGAGTGGAACTGCCCCAGTGCAACGGCTTTCCCACTTTAAAACTCTCCCGCACAAGTCTCTTGTCTTTGTTGAGTAAGATGGACAACCATCATCACCAAGCATGTGTACGCACAGGTGCAGTAAGAAACTTACTTGCAGAAGCACTTAGATTATGATAGATTTGATTCGGATTTATCACATGTACAACGAACCATGCAGTGAAATGCGTCATGTGCACAGACGTAAACTGATCTGGGGGCAATCCAGTCCGCAAATGTTGCCACACATTTGTAAAAATCATTGAGATGCAGCGTGATGCCTTCCCGCCCTTCGAGTTGCGCTGCCCAGCAATCCCCCGAATCAAGCAGAGTCTTATCATGGGAAAGATTACAATGACCAATTAACCAACCTGTACGGCTTTGGACAATGGATGGAAACCTGAGCACATGGAGGAAACCCATGCAGTCACGGGGAGAACGTACAAACTCCTCAAAGGCAGTGGAAATGGAATCCGGGTTGCCTGTAATGTAAAGTGTTGTGCTAACTACTCCGCTACCATGCCGAACATCCAGGTGTTCATATCACAGGCACATAACATCAGGTGCACAGCATTCACAGGGAGAAGAAATATAAACTATGGAGAATTATACTAAAAGAACACAATTAATACAAAAAAGCCACTGTAGTACACAGGGTTCAAAGTGATCATAGTGTCGCTATGCTGTATGATGAAGGTTATGCCTGTTGGTTCAAGAACTGAATGGTTGAAGGGAGGTAGCTGTTCTCGATCCTGGTGGTGTGAGCCTTCAGGCTTTTGTGTCTCCTGCCTGTGAAAAAAATAGCATGGCCCAGATGATCGATGTCTCAGGAAATGTAGAGGAGGTGTGATCCAAAAGCAGAGCAGTGGAGAATACTCAGCAGTGAACGACAAGTTTAATAATAGACAAGTCACGAGGGGGCCTCAAAAAGAGGGGGAACAGAAGCTAACCACAATAGGCAATAAGGTGACTTTAGGCAGGGAAAATGAATGCTAGAAACAATAGACAACAGGAATTCTGCGGATGCTGGAAATTCAAGCAACACACATCAAAGTTGCTGGTGAATGCAGCAGGCCAGGCAGCATCTCTAGGAAGAGGTACAGTCGACGTTTCCTCGTCCGTGGTCAGGATGAAGGGTCTTGGCCTGAAACGTCGACTGTACCTCTTCCTAGAGATGCTGCCTGGCCTGCTGTGTTCACCAGCAACTTTGATGTGTGTTGCTAGAAACAATAGGTTGTGGTAGGCTGGTTTGACTAGTGAACAAGGTCTGCGGATCAGCACTGGGGTTAAATAGGCTGCAGGTCTTCAGTGTGGAACAAGCCACAGGTGAATCTTATTAGCTGGGTGGAAACGGGGAGGTGCAGTCTGGGAGGTATCAGTGGTCGCAAGCCTGATGCTGACCACATATAGTCAATACAGGAGCGCACAGAAAGAAGGGCTCTGTTGAGAGAGAATGGTCCAGTAACAAAATAAACTACATTTTCTCCATCACTGTCCATCCATTACCTTGTGCCCGACCCATCCAGTTTAATCTGACCATCTTCAAAGCTTACAGTTCAAAGTAAAAGCATAGTGGTTAGCACAATGCTTTACAGTTCCAGAAACCTGGTTTCAAATCCCGCAGCTGCCTGTACCGAGTTCCTACATTCTCCCCGTAACTGCACAACACAAAATACTCTGCAGATGCTGGGGTCAAAGCAACACTCACATCACGCTGGAGGAACTCAGCAGGTCGGGCAGCATCCGTGGAAACGATCATTTGACGTCTCGGGCCGGAACCCTTCGTCAGGACTGAAGAGGGAAGGCGCAGAGGCCCTATAAAGAAGGTGGGGGGAGGGTGGGAAGGAGAAGGCTGGTAGGCTCCAGGTGAAAAACCAGTAAGGGGAAAGATAAAGGGGTGTGGGAGGGGGAAGCAGGGAGGGGATAGGCAGGAAAGGTGAAGAAGGAATAGGGGAAAACACAATGGGTAGTAGAAGGAGGCGGAACCTTGAGGGAGGTGATAGGCAGCTGGGGGAGGGGGCAGAGTGACATAGGGATAGAGGAAGGGGGGGGAGGGAATTACTGGAAGTTGGAGAATTCTATGTTCATACCAAGGTACTAGAGACTACCTAGACAGTATATGAGGTGTTGCTCCTCCAACCTGAGTTTAGCCTCATCATGGCAGTAGAGGAGGCCATGTATGGACATATCTTCTCCCCGTAACTGCGCAGGTTTCCTCCGCATATTCTGCTTTCCACAGTCCAAAGATGTTCCAGCTGGTAGGTTAATTGGTCTTTGTAAATTGTCCAGTGATTAGGTAGGGTTAAATTGGGGGTTACTGGGTGGGGTGGCTCAAAGATCTGGAAGGGCCTATACCATGCTGTATGTCAATAAACAAATAAAATAAATACATTTATTATTGAAAAAGGATCTAGTGCTTTTACCTTTTTCATTATTCTTCATACATTACATGGTAGCTATTACAGCTCGAGGTGTCAGAGATCAGAGTTCAATTCCGGCACTGAGCTTTTAACTGGTTGTAGCACTGAGATTTTATCAAGATGGGGGTTGCTTTACCCAAGCCCAACCCTCCTACTTTCGCATCCGGGCTTGGAACTGTCCATGGTGGAGTTAAGTTAAAGTTCAGTTTACTGCCATTCAACCGTATACATGTATATCGTCAAACGAAACAACAATCTTCCCGAACAAGGTGCACAACACGGTACATATAACTCACACACACCTAAAATAATATTATCACAAATAAATTAACACATAATAAGGTGCATTTACGATACAAGTTAAACACTTTAACGCCACTGGTTCTTCATACGTGATGAGACCTGGGTGGTGTCAGGGAGTTCAGTAGTCCCACGGCCTGGGGGCAGAAGCTGATTCCCATTCTAACAGTCCTTGTCCTAATGCTACAGTTACCTTCTGTCTGATGGTAGATGGTGGTGGGGAGCAGAGGGAACAAAGAAATTGTCGCCAACAAGGTTGTAATGTCATACAGTACGGGAATAGGACCTTCGGCCCATCTCGCCCGTGCTGACCTGAGCTAGTCCCATTTGCTCGTGTTTGCCCTACATAAAGCTTTCCTGTCTAGATATCTATTCAAACGTCTCGTAAACAGTTGTAATTGTACCCAGTTCTACCTCTTCCTCTGGAAGTTCGCTCCATATACACCCATCCTGTCTGTGGCTGACTTGTTTTTGTTGCGAATGCTGCTTCTATAATGCGATGTGCCTGTCACGATGCTGCAAACGAGACTTTCGTTACACTTCTGCAAACACGTACTTGTGTATCCGACAATAAATTCCGTCTCGACTCTGGAAACAAATATGCCCTTTAAATCTTCCCTCACTCACCTTAAGCGATAGTCTCTAGTTTCAGACTCCCATGCCATGGGAAAATGTGGAATATAACTAATAAGTAGCCTGTCTCCCCAAACTATCCACCACCCGCCATTGTGCCCGACACCAGCAATCCTCCAGACATCGCCTCAAGGGCCACGTTAGTCAAGAAAAGAACCGTGACGTGGAAAATTATTCGTAAGGCAGTGAAAAGTCAGTCTACAAGATCCAGGTCCACAATTATTATCATTTGTTTCTCTCTCGTGCCCTCTCTCTCCCCTCTCCCTTCCCCTTGCCCTCTCTCCCTCTCCTTCTATCCCTCTACTCCTCTTTCCCTCTGGCATACCCGCTCTCCCTCTCTCCCCCTTTCTCTCTCCCTCTCTCCTTCAAACTCTCCCCGCTCTCTCCTTTTCTCTTTCCTCTCTTTCTCCCTCTCCCCTCTTTCCTCCTCTTCACCTCTCTCCCTCTCTCTTTCTACTTCCCCTCTGCCTCCCTCTCTCCCCCTCCCTCTTCCTCGTTCCCTCTGCCCTCTCTCTCTTCCTCCTCTTCACTTCTCATTCCCTCTCTCCTACTTTCCCTCTGCCCTCCCCTCCGCCTCTCCCTTTCTCTCTCCTACCTCTTCCCTCTCTCGTTAATAGTGGAGATGGTGACCCGGGCGCTTTATGTTGTCTTATACAAAATAATTAAAACAATAAACCGGGTAAGTTTCATTGGCTGCAAAGTGCAGCCAATGTTCTGTGTGTAGCGCAACATGGATAAGATCAGTTACAGAGTGCCAGCGAAACAGTGTGAGGTTGTAACAGAGTCTAAATGGGTTACTAATGCCCACTGGGCAGACGTTTAACAACACGCTAATCCGGTTCTGTGGCAGCCATGGGCGAGGTTCATGGAGTTGTGGCAGAGAGGATCAGATCTCAGTTTAGGATGCGTTAGTTGTGTTCGCGGCTGCGTGGTTCACTGCTTGGCAAGGCAGTTACGCCAGCAGTTCTGCCAGCTAATCCGAACTGGGGGTTATTTAGGTGACGTAGAAAACTGCAAATGATGTAAATCCGGAGTAACGCACAAAATGCGGGAGCAACGCAACAGATCTGGCAATATCTGTGGAGGGAAAATGGACAGTTGGCGTTTCGGACCGCGGTCTTTCATCGGCCCTTGCAATGAAGAGTCGAAACGTCCACTCTTCACTTCCCTCTATAGATGCTGCCTGAACTGTTGCGCTCATCCAGCATTGATTGAGTATTTAATTTAGTTGCTCCAAGAGTCTATCAAGGCGGTGAGTGAAACCAATGGACCGCCAACTCCGTTGGGGAAGAACGGAAGGTCAAGGAGAAGCAAGGGACGAAAATTATTTTAATTCAAGAACAAAAGGCGGGGAAGAAAATTATTTTAATTCAAGAGCAAGAGGCGGGGAAGAAATAAACAAAGAAAATGTCAATTTTTAAGTGTAAACAACAGGAATTCTGCAGATGCTGGAAATTCAAGCAACATACATCAAAGTTGCTGGTGAACACAGCGGGCCAGGCAGCATCTATAGGAAGAGGCGCAGTCGACGTTTCAGGCCGAGACCCTTCGTCAGGACTAACTGAAGGAAGAGTGAGTAAGGGATTTGAAAGCTGGAGGGGGAGGGGGAGATGCAAAATGATAGGAGAACACAGGAGGGGGAGGGATGGAGCGAAGAGCTGGACAAGTGATAGGCAAAAGGGGATACGAGAGGATCATGGGACAGGAGGTCCGGGAAGAAAGACGGGGGGGGTGACCCAGAGGATGGGCAAGAGGTATATTCAGAGGGACAGAGGGAGAAAAAGGAGAGTGAGAGAAAGAATCTGTGCATAAAAATGAGTAACAGCTGGGGTACGAGGGGGAGGTGGGGCCTAGCGGAAGTTAGAGAAGTCAATGTTCATGCCATCAGGTTGGAGGCTACCCAGACGGAATATAAGGTGTTGTTCCTCCAACCTGAGTGTGGCTTCATCTTTACAGTAGAGGAGGCCGTGGATAGACATGTCAGAATGGGAATGGGATGTGGAATTAAAATGTGTGGCCACTGGGAGATCCTGCTTTCTCTGGCGGACAGAGCGTAGATGTTCAGCAAAGCGGTCTCCCAGTCTGCGTCGGGTCTCACCAATATATAAAAGGCCACATCGGGAGCACCGGACGCAGTATATTACCCCAGTCGACTCACAGGTGAAGTGATGCCTCACCTGGAAGGACTGTTTGGGGCCCTGAATGGTGGTAAGGGAGGAAGTGTAAGGGCATGTGTATCACTTGTTCCGCTTACACGGATAAGTGCCAGGAGGGAGATCAGTGGGGAGGGATGGGGGGGGGGGGACGAATGGACAAGGGAGTTGTGTAGGGAGCGATCCCTGCGGAATGCAGAGGGGGGGGGAGGGAAAGATGTGCTTAGTGGTGGGATCCCGTTGGAGGTGGCGGAAGTTACGGAGAATAATATGTTGGACCCGGAGGCTGGTGGGGTGGTAGGTGAGGACCAGGGGAACCCTATTCCTAGTGGGGTGGTGGGAGGATGGAGTGAGAGCAGATGTACGTGAAATGGAGGAGATGCGTTTAAGAGCAGAGTTGATAGTGGAGGAAGGGAAGCCCCTTTCTTTAAAAAATGAAGACATCTCCCTCGTCCTAGAATGAAAAGCCTCATCCTGATGCGGCGGAGACGGAGGAATTGCGAGAAGGGGATGGCGTTTTTGCAAGAGACAGGGTGAGAAGAGGAATAGTCCAGATAGTTGTGAGAGTCAGTAGGCTTATAGTAGACATCAGTGGATAAGCTGTCTCCAGAGACCGAGACAGAAAGATCTAGAAAGGGGAGGGAGGTGTCGGAAATGGACCAGGTAAACTTGAGGGCAGGGTGAAAGTTGGAGGCAAAGTTAATAAAGTCAACGAGTTCTGCATGCGTGCAGGAAGCAGCGCCAATGCAGTCGTCGATATAGCGAAGGAAAAGTGGGGGACAGATACCAGAATAGGCACGGAACATAGATTGTTCCACAAACCCAACAAAAAGGCAGGCATAGCTAGGACCCATACGGGTGCCCATAGCTACACCTTTAGTTTGGAGGAAATGGGAGGAGCAAAAGGAGAAATTATTAAGAGTAAGGACTAATTCCGCTAGACGGAGCAGAGTGGTGGTAGAGGGGAACTGATTAGGTCTGGAATCCAAAAAGAAGCGGAGAGCTTTGAGACCTTCCTGATGGGGGATGGAAGTATATAAGGACTGGACATCCATGGTGAAAATAAAGCGGTGGGGGCCAGGGAACTTAAAATCATCGAAAAGTTTAAGAGCGTGAGAAGTGTCACGAACATAGGTCGGAAGGGATTGAACAAGGGGTGATAAAACAGTGTCGAGGTATGCAGAAACGAGTTCGGTGGGGCAGGAGCAAGCTGAGACAATAGGTCGGCCAGGACAGGCAGGTTTGTGGATCTTGGGTAGGAGGTAGAAACGGGAAGTGCGGGGTGTGGGAACTATAAGGTTGGTAGCAGTGGATGGGAGATCCCCTGAGCGGATAAAGTCGGTGATAGTGTGGGAGACAATGGCCTGGTGCTCCTTAGTGGGGTCACGATCGAGGGGTAAATAAGAGGAGGTATCCGCGAGTTGTCGCTGTGCCTCGGCAAGGTAGAGGTCAGTACGCCAGACTACAACAGCTAGGTACACCTGAACACCTGCTTATTAGTGCAAACATCTAATCAGCCAATCATGTAGTAGCAGCTCATTAAAGCATGCAGACATGGTCAAGAGGTTCAGCTGTTGTTCAGACCAAACATCAGAATGGGGAAGAAATGTGATCCAAGTGTCTTTGACAGTGGAATGATTGTTGTTACAGGACGGGATAGTTTGATTATCTCAGAAACTGCTGATCCCCTCAGATTTTCACGCACAACGGTCTCTAGAGTTTAGAGAATCATGCAAAAGAAAACAAACAAAAAATCCAGTGATTTGTGTAAAAACACCTTGTTAATGAGAGAGGTCAAAGGAGAATGGCCAGGCTGGTTCAAGCTGACAGGAAGTCGAGGGTAACTCAAATAACCATGTGTAACAGCAGTGGTGTGCAGAACAGCTTCTCTGAACACACGAAGTCGACTCTTAAAGCAGATCGATAGACAAACTTGCGTTTGCTTAGCGCCATCCACCGCCACAGCCCGCCCCCGAAATACCTCGCAGCCAATGGAATACTTGTTGAAGGGCAACCACCGTGGAGAGCGGCAAATAACGAAGAAACGGAGTGGCGACTCAGATTCCACTTGCAATTCATGCTTTAAGGCTTTTAAAATTACAGTATTATCGTAGAGAAAACGGAAGAGCAACAGATTCGGGAAGTGAAGGTGACAAGGAATTTCACGATGAAAATATGAATTTTGTTTTCTTACTAAACGGAAAGTTGAGCACGGGATCGCTAGACGGGAATGATCGCAGTCTCGATCTTAGTTCGTAGAAACTAAGCTAAAGTACATTTAACACAGAACGAGCATTGTTATACCTTAAACTTGTTCCCTGAGTTAAAGCTGGCGTTCATTGATGCCTTGTTCAGTAGCTTGCTTACACATAAAACACCCGTATTTTGAGAAATTATGGAATTCAATTAGTTATATTCCTGTTTCTAGATAATTGCTTGTCGGTGAAAACGCCAAATGTCAATGGTGTCTATTACTACTGAGTTATCAATAAGTCCTCGACCAAACATCCTCCCAAACCAGTGCAACGTATTCGTCTTAAACATCCAGGATTCAAGATTGTTTAATGGTATTTTCAGTACAAAAATGTTAAAGAGAACGAAATAACTGTTACTCGGGATCCGATGCAGCGCGAATGACCACAATAAGGTAAAGGAAACAACAATAAAAAGCCAATGACTTTAAATACATAAGATACCTATGTGTGCCCATAAAGTGACACAAGGCACTGTGACAGGAAATGATAAAGTGGGGGTGGGGGATTCTGGTGAGATGGGTCACTGGGGGAGCGAGCTGGTGATGGTTTGGGTGAAGTAACTTAAAGTTTAGAGTTCAACGTAAATTTATTTATCGAAGTACATAGATGTCACTACATGCAAACCCGAGATCCATTTTCTCGCCGGCATTCACAGTAAATAGAAACACGATAAAATCAGTGCAAAATCCTCGCACGGCGGAGACGGACAATCAACCAACTGTTTCTGACAGTCCTGGTGTTAAAGTACCGAAGTTCGGGGTGGTTAGAAATTGAAAGGGATACTGAATCTTCCCCAGCCGTCATTTGTAAAGATACGTTTAGGAACAGTTACAAATTATTTGCTGCTGGGCGGTTGAATTTTGACAAGGTAGAGGATGTCTGACAGGGGCGGGAAGGATTATTGATGAATGGGGAGAGGTGGCAGACAGTGGGGAAAGACATTGATAAACAGAACTGCTGGTTTTAGGGGCCAATAGAGGAAAATCCCTAAAGACCAAGTGGCCTGCGACCCACGCCCATAATGAAGACTGTCTTTTAAATTCCGTTCAGACTCCGAGAAACAGTCCCGGCCGTTGGCGATAATTTAACCGTCAGAAACAAAATACCATAAACGCCTGGAGATCAGGGAGTACTTTCAATGGTTCACGGGGAATGGGATTTATATTTTTTTAAAAAACCATCTCCTCCCACTCGTTATTTGTCAGTGCATTGTGTAGGCTGAGAGGAAAGAGGGTGCAGTAAAGGCTGGCATTGTGTGGAGATTTTGTGTTACGGACTGCCTCCTGTACTGACCCGCTACCAGAGCTGATAATATATTCATGGTGTAGAGAGAGCAGTTCCTCAGAATGCGATACTTCCAAGTACGAAAAATATTCATAATACTGCTCGTAATTCTATTCTGGCATCGGCTATTAAGTTTAATGCAAATTCAGGTGCGAGTATGAACATCACTAAAGCTCCCTGTAGCTCATGGGAAGATCGTCCCGTTCTTTTAAAGAAATAATTCATCTTAATTCCTGCTGTTTCCTATCCTTCAAGGATTTTGTTTTTAAAATATGTATGTTTGTATTAAGTACACACCTCTAACACACACACACACACACACGTGACGATGTAATTCTGACGGACCCCGGTGCGCCCAGCTTTGTTTAATGAGCGCATCCTCGGTGACAGATTCATTATTTGCATTCAGTTGCTTGAAGTCAAAACACATTAGTTACACTTACATTGCAATACAGATTTAATGATTTACTGTTTAACACCAATTTATTTTGATTAACATCTCGCTATTGGCAATTGTAAGTCCAATTAAATGCAGGACAACAGCGATTATGCGTTGTATAAATTAAAAATTCCGCAAACAGCAAATGTTACACGTTATGAGTATAATTCTGCCTGTAATTTCACATAAGAAATTGTATTCAATGGAATGTTGCAAAGGTCGTCAAATAAAATTAAATCAGCGATTATTAAATATGTTTTTAAAAATACCGTTTCAATATACAACATATACAATTTGTATTTCCAATGTGATGCTTAATACATTAACGGTACATGAATAGTTGATCGTTTTTGTAAAAATTGGCGAGGTATCTCCCGGTGCCACGATACCGGGCAACGCGCTGCTTTGCAATTTATGAACTTCGAGCCAGGATTTCTGAAAATGTCAATCATTATAATGTCATTTTAAATATATCATGTGAAAGATTCAGGGTCACCAGCGCCTACACAGGAGAGCTGGTGGTAATTTAAAGCAGAGAGTCCTGCTACACGGTGTATGCTAATGTGGGATGGGTGCAGGTAACACGGAGCGAGCACTGAAGCTCCCTCTTACATTACCGCTACAGCGCTGTCATACGTTGTGACTTTAAGCGAATTCATGTAATATGAATGATGTAAATGCAGAAGGTGTTTACCATTCTTGTCACCTCCAAAGAGACTGTTTTCAAAATAATGACACTTCACAGAACTTTGGGAAAGGCTATGTTGGAAAAAAGGGACATATGAAATGTTCATTTACATTCTAAAAATGTGGATTGTGACAGCGTGCATTACAGACAGTTCTCGGGGCGGAAAATAATCTAATTGCGTAAATAAAATAAAAACTGTTACAAGATTAAGAACCAATATCAATTACAAAGTTCCCCAAAGGAAAATCTATTTTGCCCATCAAGTGTTGCGTGTTATAGCAACAACCAGCGGCTTCTATTCAGTTCCGTCTTCGCCCCCTCCCCACCTCCCCCCCCAACACACACACTCCACTCATGCTCAAACTCACGGAGAGCCCCGCTCTTCCGCCGAAAGTTTGCGAATTCTTTTGCAAAGACGATACTTTGTCACCCACAACGGCTTATTTGTCCTTAGGTCAACGCTGTGGTATGGGAGAGGCGCCGGGCTTTCAGTAGGTTCTGCTAGATGAGGTGACTAGCTGTAAAAGCTAATCAGAACCATTTGTTAGAGAGAGCGAACAGGACTTTTCCGACTAATAGACGTAACCGACGTGGAAGAATAGTTATTCGTTTCCGGTATAGCACTTCATCGGAAGAATTTTATTTCTACTGACTAAGGCTAGGGGAAGTAAAGGTAACGGGCATGTCTTGAACTTATTAAACGGGCCGTGTATGGGGTCCTTTGCAACGTCCAGACAGTCTGACTGTGAAGCAATCATTCAGAGGATTTACATTAACATTTTGTCCAAGGTAGTCCCCAACTCCCTGCAACCTATACGGAGCTCGTCAACTTAATTAGAGTGGGTTATAAGATCGTCTTTTCCTTTGTCAAAGAATTCGCAGCCGTTGCGACCGAGAGAGAGGGAAGAAAAAAAACTATCTGACGAAAGCGAAGGATGTTGTATTTGGCGATATCAGATCACGATCAAACGTGATTGACTTGTCACGGGGCATGTTTAACAAGAGAAGTCAGCCAGCCCTCAACAACAAGAAAAAGTTCAGAAATGGATGAAGAATTGATGCGGCGGCGGAGTTTGACGCTGCAGGTGGGTCAGAGGTCAGATATACACGAGGATTATAAAGGGAGTGGGGGCTCTAGATCACAGCTGTATGTGGCGTTCCGTCTGGGTTACTGGCGATCGAATACAGATTCTCCAATTGTTCGTAAACAATTAGGTTACAGTCCTGCCAGGAGAACAGGTCTGGCGGTGTTACCGCAGTGGCGAAACTGGCTGGCGGTAAGACATGATTTATCCTCTGACGGCGTAATATTGTTCGAACCAACCTCAAATTTATTAGACTGTGAAAATTTAGTAGGCTGATTAATTTATGCTCGGTTGATGCATTAATCGCTTGTGAATGTTGCAATATCATATTTCATACACGCCTGCAGACATCCTGTGTATAAGAATGATGTATAATGTATAACCCAAACATCTAGACGTTATAATGCCCCGATAACATGCGCCTGTATTAAATATGTATTTATTCAATTAAGCATTCTGCATGTTTTAATTTGCATGGGGCCCGAGTAAGCCGGAGCCGATCTTTAAGCAGTTGCTCTTTATTATGTAGATCCGTGGACGCTTTAAGGTTATTGATTTTAATCTTAGCAGCATGAAGCAGAGTTGAAGAGACAGTTAGACTAAATCGTATATAGTGATTTCAATTGCAATATATATATTTAAAAAACTACCACTATATTAAAAATAAAGCTGACTTCTGTACTGGATTTATACGCTTCATGTACGTTAGGCAGAAATAGACGCAGTAAAATATTTTAGAACCTCGTGTGTTTAAAATATTTTAGAGGGATGATTCTGTGCTTTGCACGTGTGGTGACTGATCAGTGTTGCGCGACGTTGAAAGAAAATTGTACATGGTAATTTAAACCTGGTTGTGTAGTGGGGATCGACCCTTACAAATATAACAACAGACAGATCGTTTTGGAACGGTTAATCCGTGTAAGGTTGAGGTTTCTTTTGTTTTGGAATTACACTGTGGATTCTTGTTCTGTTTTTATACCCGCTTGATGGACCGTTCAGTGGTGGCTAATTATTCGAATGTCGCTTCAAGAGAGTTTGACTTCCTCTTACAGCGTTTTCCCTGTATTGACAATGCCATAGATAGTGTCAGGGCGTATCACACTACACGCCACCCTCGTGTGCTTCTGTTCATCAACGGAGCTCTATCCACATTTTAATATGTGGGCTTTTTAATGCCCACATTTTGTGATCTATTTATTACCGTCGATTCTAACATGGTGTGGTCAGAAAACAAATAAAGCGAATAGGTTCACAGGAAATCCTGGATATACTTCATAGTGAAATTTATGTTTAAATAAACTAACGTTATAAAGACTGATCTACTACGATAATTTATTCTAGTTTATGAAATTACCATGCCTATTGTTTAAAATGTGAACGCATGTAGCCGAAATAATACCGTAAAAATATGCCTACAAGGCTGCTAAGCATTGGTTTTGTACTCTGCGAGACCTTGGGTATAATCTGATGTTTTACGCTATACTGTGGATACAAACTATTCATTCTTAATCTTGATCCCATGCAAGGTAAAACTGGTCTTTGAAAGTCGACACTTTTTTTTTGTAATCTCCCCTCTATGTACACATTGTTTTTTTTTGTAGAAATTTTGTTTCGAGCTAATATTTGTTACGGAGTTAGAACCGAGCCTATGTCTCAAAGAAATTCTAAAACAGCCCTCACAATGTATGGTCGTTTTAAAAACCTCTTCCTATTGGGGTATTCAGTCCAGCAACCAACAGTGTTAGTTAAACTGGTTAGGATAAACGAAGCGCGATTGTTTAGTTAAACTAGTTAGCATGACACAAACCGCGGTGGTGAATTCAGTTTTGTAATATCCTCATTGCAAACGTAGAGAGTAAAGGTCTGATTTCTCTCCCGGTTTAAGTTGTGCATCAGTGATACATACAGACGGACAAGTCTGTTGAAGAGGGGGTGGGGCGGTGGGGGTGGGGGAACAGGTCCGGGCTGCTTGTTGTCCAGAGTAAACCATGCAATGTCTCGTACAGCAGGGCTGTAGTTAATTCGGCAGACAAGTCAAGTGTACCATTAAATAATCGGCTTTAAAGTCGTCAGAGCGAACTTTCCCCCGTGTCTTCAGATTTTGCGAATGCTAGTTCATTCCCCAGCGTAAGTTTGGAAATCGGGGAGCCAAGTTGGCAAGATAGGAACGTATTTCATCCTCTGTTAATTGTTACTAAAACTGCCCTAACTCGGGCTATTTGTCTTTCTCGCCTTTATGCAATGCTCATTCGCAGGATGAATTTTATGATGTTAAGATGGGGTCGTATTTGTCCGCCAGATAATCTATAAAATAAAGGGAGCTGGAGCTATGGAGTTAAAATAGCTGGCACTTTCTGAGTAAGCTTAGTCTTTGACTGATGAAAGGTGTCAGCCCGAAACGTCGACTGTTTATTCCTTTCCATAGATACTGCCTGTTCTGCTAAGATTCCCCAGCATTTTGTGTGTGTTAGTATTCAACTGTGTGACTTGTTCATTTTGGAGTCATAAGCGGGTGGGAGAAATTCTGCTGATTCCACTAGAAAATAGTTCTGGAAAGCGATTAGAACAAGGGGCTTGAAATACGATGGGCCGGAGAGGCCGTGGATAGCGGATAGCCAACCTACGTTGTAGATTGATCTACAGACCGTGTTAATGAATCAAGCGAGGAATGAATTGATGTCACGACTAAAGTGTACAGCATAGATCAAATTATTAGACAACATAAGACACGCCAATTGCTGACAGCTTGTTGATAGATCGGAAAGACACTCATTCACCGTCATGAATTATCAAGTATGATTGTAAAGCAGTTAACCAGGCGGAAACTGGTCCTTCGCATTGGAAACCTCTCCAGCGACTAATAATTTAATTGTCGTATTGATCTACAAAAATAGCGAAAGACTATTAGTGTTGGTTGATACTTATGTTCCATTCATATAAATATTTCTCACGTGCTTTAATGTTTCAGTAGATTAAAAACGTTGCCCAGGACTGCCCAATCTGACTAAAATTAAACAGGGAGTCTTGTCGAAACGTCAACTGTTTATTCATTTCTACAGATGCTGCCTGACCCGCTGAGCTCCTCCAGCAATTTGTGTGTGGCTGTGTTGCTCCGAATTTCCAGCAGAATCTCTTGTGTTTAAAAATACCGAGGGTCCGTCCGCTGACGCGGATAAATTGCCGCACCGGTACTTGAGAGAACAATATTTACCGCCTACCCTCAATTTTGAGCAACTATTTTAATCTGAGTTGCTCTTCGTTTCCACTTTAATCTGAATTGTTCTTGGTTTGGAGAGAGGTCTCGGGCTGTAATAAATGACATCTTTTTACCAGAGCACGCGGGGGCAGGTGCAGAATAAACTAGGTTTCTTTATGCAAATTAAGGAATGCAAATATTTACAACATGCTTTCTAAGACTGTGTTTTGAAGACGATATCACCACAATTCCCTCTTCTCGGTGTCTGATACCAGATTGGTCCCCGCCACACCAACTTGTACTTGGGGAGACCTCAATAGTTCCTCTCAATATTTGTCAATACATAACGTCAAGATCATTAACTCATATCAGCTCACATCTATTTTACTCAAAGTAAATTTATAACCCACGTACATGTATGTCACCTTATACTACCCTGAGATTCGTTTTCTTCTGGCCATTCGCCGTAAATACAAAGAGAACAATAAATAAATATCGACAACATGAGATGAAGAGTCCCTGAAAGTGTGGGAACATTTCAATGTCGAAGTGAGTGAAGTTATCCCCTCTGGTTCAAGAGCCTGATGCTTGAGGGGTAATAACTGTTCCTGAACCTGGTGGTGTGGGACCTGAGGCTCCTGTGCCTCGTTCCTGATGGCAGCAGTGAGAAGAGAGCATGGCCTGGATGGGTTTTATATCGTTATTGCGCTACGGCAATAAATGTAATGGCGAGGGGGGTAGCTCAGACCCCTCGTGCCCAATTCCATGGACTACCTATAATATCTCATTGGCCAGGATCCAAACTTAAATCTGTCACTGGCGTAGTAGTGTTCAGCACAGTTGACCCTCTCACCCTCGCAATGTTAACAGACAGTATTAATTATTCTGGTTTACTGGTTTGACCGGCCAGGTCTTCCCAATTGATTAACTAAAGTAACTAATGATTTAGGGTCCAATGTGCTTGAACTGTTTTTAATCCGTCCCGCCGCCTTGTTAAGGTAGAGAGGTAACAACTGGTCAACAGATGTCAGTCACGCTGATATAATGATTAATCTGTTGTACAGCAGGGAGCAGTTATTCCGGCAGACTGTGTGCACGTCCGGCATCAGACGCCGTCAGCTGACGAGAAATTTTCCAACACAGAGTACAGCTGACACCGGTGCCTGGCCCGTGCCTCCTGTAACACCTACTCCGGCCTTAAACGGACTAAGCAAGCCAACGGGTTGACAACACACACACACACAATGCGGAACTCCGCAGATCCAGCAGCGTCTATTTCAGAAAGTGGGAGGAGCCGAAAGAGCAATTGTTGAGGATGAGGACCCGTTCCGACAGACGGAGAAGTGGTGGCGGGGAACCGCATGAGTCTGTTGCCAAGAAAATAGTCGAGAGTTTTAAGGCCTTCTTGAAGTGAGGGGGTGGGGTGGTGAACACAAGGGTATACTGACCGGACGGACATGCATGCTGAAATGAGGCGACCATGGCTATGAAATTGAAAGCTGTTGAGGGGATCGCCAGCATGTGATGTGTCGTGGCTGTGGGCGGGAAGGGACTGAACCAAAGGGGATTAAGTGGAGTCGAGGTTATGCGGACACGAGCTCAGTGGGGCAGGAGCAGGCTGAAACAGCGGGCCTACCGGGACGGTCAACTGCTGCCTGACTTTGCCGAGTTTCCCCAGCACCCTCTGTGTTGCTCCGGATTTCCAGCATCCGCAGAATTTCTTGTACCAACGGGGTGTCAGTTGTGCCACCAGTTAAACTGCTTCGCCAACAGTGCCGTGCAGTAAAACAGCGCAGATTTCATAGTCCACGTGGGCTTAGGTGCGAACAAGTCAATTTCACAGAATGATTCATGTGGTGGGTGCGCCATTTCCATAACTCTTTGCCAAGATTCAAGATTGTTTAATGTCGTTTCCAGGACACAAGTATAAAGGAAGACGAAATAATTGTTACTCCGGATCCGGTGTAGCACAAAAAGATAAAGAACACTATAATAATGAAAACACAATAAAAACATAAGATTGTGTGTGTGTGTGTGTGTGTGTGTGTTTACAAAGTGACACTAGGCACAGGAGTGCCTGTACATAAGGTGACTGACAGGAAATGATAAAGTAGTGGTGATTAGGAGTGTGGAGGGTGGGTTATCGGGTGGAGGTGCCGATCAGCCTTACTGTTTGGGGAAAGTAACTGTTTTTCGGTCTGGTGGTCTTGGTGTGGATGCTACATAGCCTCCTCCCTGATGGCAGTGGGACAAACAGTCCATGAGTAGAGACTCATGGGCTATTTATTCATTTACTAAGTTAAAGTAATGAACACCATTCAGTAATCTCACAATGAGAGCTCCTGTTCATATTAGATAAACTTGTAATATACAATTTTGAGTCATTAACTGTCTTCCGGCCCGGGGTGTCTTATAAATTGTAAACTGAGTTCTCATTGATGGTCTTCTAATATATACACAGGTGACGTTTCGTGCCGAGACCCTTCCTCAAGACTGAAGGGTCTCTGCCCAAAACGTCGCCGTTTTCTTCCTTTCCATAGATGCTGACTGACCAGCAGCTTGTCCAGTATTTTGTGTGTGTTACTCTGGAGTTCCAGCTTCTCTTGTGCTTCTAATATTTATATCGAGTTGTTAGCCGTCTCCGGGCCTGGGGCATCTTTGAAATTGGAAATTGAAACAAAATAAAACCTTTAAATTTCTTAAGTGAGAATTTAGTACCTGTATTTCTCTCAAAATACAATGAATTCCTGGTGAATTTCAGATCACAATTAAAACAGAGTTTATGTCATCTAGAATAATACAAAAAGACACTAAACTTGATGCTTGCTGGAGCTGATTAAATGATAGACTCCACTCTACGGTCTTCACTTAAAAACTTAATTTAAATAATTGGAATAAAATGTCGTGTTTGATGTATTTTTTCGAAATTGAAATGGACGGAATAATCAAATTCCTTACTCTAATTTTTAAACAAATTACTACAAGACGAGCCCTATCATTCGACTAATACAACTTGACAAACAGAATTACTGAAATGTAAGCAAAAACGGGGAAGCATCTCCCGATTTCTTTTTTTTTTAAATATGGTTTTAGTACAAACTGATTCTGCTAAAACATACAAAAACAAAACTTCGCCATGGACAGTCCCAAGCCAAGCTGTGAAAGGGGAAGGGCTGGGCATGGGAGCAGCAACTCATCCCGTACAGACTCAGAGCTACAGAAACTCCAAAGACCTCATCCCTGGGAGAGGAAGACCTTCGAAATTGGGCTACACCTGGGGGCAACTTGAAAGACTGACCCAGGACAGAGGACTCTGGCGAGCTACTGTTGGCAGCCTTTGCCCCAGTAGGGAGATGGCTAAACACAACAACGAAATGTGATAAAGAGAGATGTGCGCGTTGCGAAATATAGAATTTGTCGCTTAATCGACATGTATAGTACATCTGGTCCCACACAGAAAAACACATTGCCTTCTTACGTTTAACTTCAAACTTTTTATATTTAAGTGAACAGAGTTGGCATTTTAAAATATTCCACCATCACTTCAAATTGTCCTCAGAAAACGTTTGCAATCTTTCCCAAATTCTTCTTAGTTTCATGAAATGTAAATCTAATCAACGAACCAATCAGGTTAAACAAAATTAGGCCAAAATTTAAACATACCTCTGCTTGGATTGAAATTGAAATTTGCAAATGACAAAACCTGTTCTTATGAAACCAACATTTAAATAGCGTTGGGGTTCACAGCGAAAGATGGGGAGCCTTAAAATGGTCACAATCGCAATCAACTCGAATAACTAACCTTTCACCTTGTTATGTTTGACCCGGCACTTAATTAATCTGCTTTCTTGTAGAAGACGTTGATGTGAAGATCAGAACTAATCTCATCAAACCAGCAGTTTTTATTTTTAAAAGACGCAAAAATCAGTAAATTTCCACCTTCTCGGTGAGAAATATTGAGAAAGCTTGTTCCATCATCTCCACTGTAAAAAGGGTACAGTGGTCTGTCCTCAGTAAAAATCCGCCAGGAGTACTTAATTAAAGAAACGACCAGCTAATTGCTCCTCGCGTTGATACGCAGAGATGTTAAAGTGCGTTGGGAGTAAGGTCGGTTCAATGTGTGAAGTGTGTACTTTTAAATTTTGTTTAAAAGCGTTTATGTGTGTGCGGGTGTGGAACATTGAGCGTTTTGGCCGCCTTCTTCCGATCATGAGGCAAGCGTGACATTTAAGTGTTCAATTGAGTTTTAATTAATGGAACTTCTGCAGCCGACCTATTAGTGTCAGGACCGATAAACTAAAGCGTTTTATTTAACTTTCGGCAGGTGGCTCCGTTAATGAGAGAATGAATCATAGACTGGGTAAAAAAGGCGATTAAATTTAAAATAGGAACCTAATTCAATATAGGCGTTTGGTATTCACCATCAAACCGAGGAAAACACAGGCATTGTAAAGATTTATCTAACCTCTCCTACTGCATGGATGCTAAACCAACTGCAGAAAACAATGGCATCTTGACATCCATGCTTCTCATGACGTTATATAGTTAATAGCACAAAACTCACGTTGCATTGGTTTCTAGTTATTTATCTATTACAATATTTAAACTGCGTATGTCGTTCCCAACTAATTCTGTATACTTCCACACTCATTCTCTCCCCCTTCTGTGTAGTTCCCGAGTCCGATCACGAAGTTTCATCTACCTGTAAAAGTAAATACTCAAAAATTGCGTATTTAGTGTTCAAGAAAATGGTCGAGCAGTGAGAGCATTCACCCAGTGAAACCGCAACCCCCAACAACCAACCAACACCGTACAGTTAGTGGGCACAGCGTATGGTGTTAAATGCCAACCTGAAATTCGATGTTTAAAACGTATCTCCGGCTCTTCACGTAACAACAGAATCCTTCTTTTATCTGCTTCGGATATATTCAGATCAGGTCGACCTCTCTCAGGCGGTAGTTATTTTCGTAACCTTTTACAGGTGTTTCATGCTAAACAAAAGGATTTGGGACTAACCCCTCTGAATTGTATTTACTAGAGTTCCGCAGGACAGAAATTCGCGTACAATCACATATGTGTACGCTATTCCTTCAAATGTAAATATAAATGCGCATAGTCATATACACGAGGCCCATACAGTACATACAGGCGTACCCATATGAAACCTGCAGGTACATGTGGGCGTCACAGTAGCATAGTGGTTAGCACAACGCTTCACAGTACCAGCAATTCTGGTTCATTTTCCGCCACTCTCTGTAAGGAGATTGTACTCTCTCCCTGTGACCCTGCGGGTTGCTTGCCACAGATCCAACACATACCATTGATAGAAATGGGTCATCGTTGATTGTCCCATGATTAGGTCAAGGGTTAAATCGAGGATTGCTGGGCTCGAAAGGGCCAGAGCGACCTATTCCGCGCCGTATTTCAATAAATAAAAATAAATAGAAAAATATTAAAACCCATATACATTAAAACACACACACGCACGCTCATAAACAACATACATGCAAAAAAACTCCGACTAAAGTTGAAATAACATACAATTGCACATGCATGTACACCACACACTCAGAGGTGCACACATGACACGCACTCACATTCAACCTCGTATGTGTACATGTATCTGCTTTAATTCCGGATGCAAGGGAAAACTAAAGACCATTTCGCCCTTTTGTTGTGATTTCCAACCAAGCCGGCCTCTTGCGTTAGAGGCCAGCCCCGCGGAAGTAATGCGATACTGGTCTCTGCTGTGCTAAGAAGAATGCGGATACATCCAACACTCCAAAAACACTTCTGCGTCTAAAAATTTCATTTGCAGACAGATTTCCCGCAGACGAATACCCCCTGCAGCCATCCTCATAACCTACTCATAAAAATGGAAACGTGCAGAAACAGATCAAATAAAAAGAGATTCTTTACTTAATATTTCCCTGAGAGGAGACTTAAAGTGTGTTGAATCCTTTTGATGTGGAAAGAAAATTATGAAATGGCCAGTTCCTGCAGTCTACAGTAAACGCGTCCAAAAGTTTCTCTCTGAAAAGTCTGATGGTTGTTGGAATCCCAAACGAATAACATTCCCAGCAAGGGATGTTTGGGGGGAAATTGTCCTGCCCAGAACCAGGCACCGTTCGCATGCTTGTTCTCTGAATAGGCGCTTCGTCCCGCAAGCATCCCGAGCCTTCAAAAACGCGGCTCTAAGATCAGTTCTAACTCCTCGCTTAGTTGCCACGATTACCCTACAGGGGCACTGTTTTAATTGTGAATTTGATGCTGAGGGTTCATAGTAAGTCTGTATTATCCGGTAAGGACAAATTGTTACTGTCCCGAGAACAGCCAAAGCGGCTAATTAATTCAGGTCCGGGCTCTTCACATTTTGAGGACAGACAGCAGGGAGAGCTGGGTGAGGGTGGGGGTGGGGAGGGAGGGTAGAAGGATATGCATGTACACACACGCACACACACACTCACAGACAAACACATACACATACTCACACACACACATACTCACAGACAACACACACACTCACACATACACAAACACTAAAACAAGCGCGCGCGCGCGCGCACGCACAGAAACAGGCCACAGACAGTTCACACACTAATACTCCAATTTATACACTTAACGCCCATCACAAAAACGCACGAGGTTCACACTCATACACGCTCACACCAAGGCGCAAACTCGCGCAAATTACGTACATTTCGCATTTTGACACACAGACACACAGCCCACAAAATCAGACACACACATACAGACACAAACACACCCTCGTGAGATGCACATCTCTCTCTCTCTCTCTCACACACACACACACAAACACACACACACACACACACACACACAAACAAGGATTCGCATTCATACCTGCGTACAGGCAGAGACACATCTACACTAAATTACACTCAGTCAAATTCTTTTACACAGATTTACATTAACACACACAGAATCGCGCTGAAGAACTCACACTCACAAACAAAACAGCTCCACACATACATTCAGATTTAGGGACTCTCTCTCTCCCTCCCTCAGTCTCTCAAGCACAGACACACATCCACACAGATTCAGTTATATATCTACATACTCATACACACCCAGACAGTACACTCAGACACGCACAGATTTAATCACAATACCTACACACAGACTCCTACACCACCATACACACAATCTCTCTCTCACGCTCACACATGCATACTCACTTTCTCTCACAAACACGGGAAAATCTGCAAATGTTGGGAATCCAAAGCGCTCTCTCTCTCTCTCACTCTCTCTCTCTCTCACACACACACACACACACAGATTTAATCACAGATAGTTCGAAGTTCAAAAGTTCAAAGTTAATTTTATTATCAAAGTGCATTTATGTCACCATATGCAATCCTGCGAATCATTTTCTTGCGGGCATTCACAAAAGAAATACAATAAATTCAATGACAGAGAACACCCAACAGGATTGTCAAACAACCATTGTGCCCCTGACAACAAAATATGCAAATACAAAAAGAAAAAATCATGTTAAGAAGTCAATACATATCGAGAAAATGAGAAGACGAAATTCTCTCTCTCTCACACACACACACAGAAACTCTCTCACACTATCTCTCCCTCGCTCATTCTCACATACTCTCCGTCTCTCCCACTCCCCCACCCCGCCCCACATACACACTTTCCGTTGTGGTATTCTCCAAAACATTCGCCAGTTACACGATTGAGACGTCTGACATCTCTCCAGCTCCAGTTTCCAAAACAAGTTTGTGGCGAAAACGTTCTCAGTGACGGGACAGACACACAGACCAGGAGGGCTCACGAGCCACCTTTCCGAGTAAAGGAAGCGTTTACTAAGACCTTTCCACCCCCCCCCCAAGACTAAATAGAAACGATTACGGGGAAGCGGTTAACGAGGATAAGGTCAGTTCAAGACGGTCTGATTGTGTAGCAAGAGCGTGTGCTGAGTTCAAAGCTGACTCGGGAAAAGGGCTACTGGCTTATAAAGAATTCCACTGTCGTGTGTAAGTTTACCCCCTCAACCATCAGGCTCTTGAACCAGAGGGGATAACTTCACTCACTCCAACACTGAACTGATTCCACAACCTATGGAATCACTTTCAAGGACTGTTCATATCATGTTCTGGACACTCATTAGATTTAATTTATTAATAATATTATTATTTTACGTTTCTTTTTTAAACTGTGAACGTACACAAGAAAACGAATCTCGGGGTTGTATATGCTGACATAGAACTAACTTCGACAATAAATTTACTTTGAACTTTGTGTGAAATTGGCGCCAGTTATTTACTAATCGGATATTTACACGGACATCTTCACAGTCGCTGAATACGACGTTTAGAACACAGACCGAAACAGCCCATACTGTTCCAAACTCTAAAGTTTAACACAGGAAAAATGAAATGAAGCCTTCAAGGTCGGGTCACATGCTACCTTCCTTGCGATGAGGTTTCGCAATAATGCGTCGATATTTTGTACAAAATAATTCAGTTTATATTTACTTGTGATATTGTGATCGTGAGATACCGAACAGGGTCACGCAGATTTCCAATAGCATGTGTTCCTCGTGTACAGGGAACCGTCTTGTGCAGTGAAATATTGGCGCTGAAAACTCGACAAATGAGCCTGTCAGTAGGCAGTAACTTCTGTTCAATTAGGGCAGGTAGATTTTACGCCCCTCCCATATATATCGTGACATCTACGCGCTATCCAATTTAAATCAAGTCGCTGATATTTACCAGGAGGGGGTCGTTCAAGTGTTTTACGACTATTTAGTTACTAAAGAAGCCGCGCTCTCTCTCTCTCTCTCTGGGATCAAACGCTTACAGAAACCTACATTCGATTTGAGACTTTCCGAGGGGATTGTAACATCTCCGATTGTAACATTGCCGGATGAACGAGGTGAACGAGGTCTGGTTCAGCCGGCTGGGCGCACCCTCGGTCCATGCTCGGCAGCGCCTCCTGCTGACAGACTGCGCGGCGTCTTAGCACTGGAGACGGGACAGTACGGGAGGGGTGTGAGTTCTAGCGGCGGTCAGGGCCCGCGTGAAGGTAACAGGCCTCGGGGTTTTGTAAAAGAAAGACTCTGCTTCAGCGCCCACCTCTGCAATTATTTTAAGCAATGGGGACAGTGAATGAAACGTTGCTGATGTACCTCGGGATGTTTCTATGACATTATCATGTTTTTGAAGTTTGGCCGTTTAGCAGACAAATCGACTTACTGTTGACAAAACTGAAATCTTGCCCTCCTACGTCTTTAAGTGTTGACAGTTCCTTCCCCTATTCCCCCGTGCTTTTACATCCATATAAACTTCAGCTCACTGTCAAAGAACAGTACAGCACAGAAACAGGCCCTTCGACTCATCTAGTCCATGCCGAGCTATCAATCTGCCTAGACCCATCGACCTGCACCCCGACCATAACCCTCCATTCCCCTCTCATCCATATACCTATTCAAACTTCTCTTAAATGTTGACATCCAATCCGAAGCCACCTCTTCCGCTGGCAGCTCGTTCCACACTCCCATCACTGTCTGAGTGAAGAAGTTCCCCCCACCCCCGCCACCACCCCAGGTCCCACTGTTATTAGATGTTATAATCAGATTTTTTTTCCTTTAGAAAAAGAAACAGCCAATCTTCAGCAAAGCAAATCGCGTCGGCATGAAACAGCTCATCCACAGCTGAAGGGGACTTAGATAGAGCAACGGGCCCGCACGCAGTCGACGGAGGCTTCAAGTGATCACAGTTTGACATCAACGCGCTGTTAAATCATTAGAATAAGCACATTACATGTAATTTAATCTAATATCTTGTATTTTCATTTGGAAAAAAATACCACGTGGAAATAAAATGGTGGATTATTGCACTCGAGAAAATTACTGATGAGGGTTACAAAATAAACCCATACTTACAGCAGAAATAACGATGATTAATTATACCTTGTCAATCACTGTGTATGAAGATATAAAGCCACCATCAAGCAATATATTAAGCGCCTAGAGCAATTACAGGTTTTAATTCGCAGTTCAATTTATATCAAATTAAGTACTTGAATTTTAAATTCAGATAAAATCATTTAAGTGAAGAGTAATATGGTGCTGGTTCAGTCGCTTAATAATATCAAGAGATTTGCTGGATCATAGTATCTAGATTACAACCTGTCATTTATCAGAGCGGAGCTCGGTCACGTAGATTAAGCAGTCTGCGCCTGGAGTTTTATTGTTTGGAGTTAGTCACGGCTGCTGGCTGCTGGTACCTTTGTGTGTTGGTGTGGGGAGCCGCCGCTAACAGATGGCAGCGAGGAAGGTGACGTGTTGTTGCTGAGGTTGTACGCGGCCGCTGCAGTCAGCCATTCAATTCACCTATCAACTCCTAGCCGGCGCAGGAGACACAATCTGTGATATCAGCAGCATTTCCTGAGCGTGGAGATAACAATGTCTTTATCGACCGCCCCCCCTCCCTATTTTATTTAAAGCTGAGGAACCGAGTCTCATTTAAGTCGGTGCTTTCCAGAAGTAGGTAGAACGTGCATGTCACACACGTGACAAAATAGTTACAGGTATTAAAGTTATAAAGATTTATTTTCCACAGTATTGGGAGAAATGAGTAATAATCCCCCCCACCCTCCACTGAAACGTGGCAAAACTGCCAAGGCCTACCTATACACGTGGACCCCACCCAACCTTGTAAACTGCAGAAGCAAATGCGATATGGAGGGTAACTGGACGTATAACTTTATATAAAACACCAGAAGAACATAAGATTTAAAAGCCAAATTAGGCCACTCGGCCCATCGAGGCTGCTCCGCCATTCTATCATGGCTGATTTATTGTCCCTCTCGACCCCATTCTCTTGCCTTCTCCCCGTACCCTTTGACGCCCTTCCTAATGAAGACCCTAGCTTTCTGGAGTGGCTCCGGTGAATTGCATCTGGATTCAGGGTGCCGCCGACTCCTTTGTGACCGGTGCAGAATGCCTTGATTTTCAAGTTTAATCTTGTTCTGATTGGGCACCGTGCGCTCCCGAGACTAACAGGATTAATCCTGCTTTCTAAGGCAATCTTGTAGTTCGTATTATTCGAGGCTCCCAGCACCCAGCCACTTACGTTCCGCTTTAAGGCTCGCCCTAACAGCTATATTTCAAATGCATGCCGTGAAAATATTCCAATAGGAATTATTTTAATTGCAATCCAGAGAGAAAAAAAATCAGACGTCACGCCTGGCATCCACGTTCTGGGGATTTAATGATAACATGGCACTCGTCCAATAACTTGGTTCATTCATCAGTAACCTCAGGATACAATATCTTGACTGTTATGGGGAACACAGTACTGTATACGGCTCATACCGCCGTTAGACGCTACTAAAACCGATATTGCGGAGAGGTTGTTTCCCGACATGATATCTAGACCAGGATGTACTTCACAAGGTGGGTAAGGGGAGGGAGGAAGAGCTCGCAACTGTCGAAAGCGCGCCACGCTCATTTGCCTCAGATCACTCCTGCGACGGTTTCAATGCACCCCCTCTGCCGCCCTTAGTCACTTGCAGGGAAATAAACCTTCTTCTTGTCAAAAATGGTTTGCAACGGAAGCACAAGTAAGTAGAAAAGCAACCTGTTTATTTTTAGATTGTTCAAACATGCGTTAACAACTTTGTAGTGTATTTACAGACAAATAGACTGTGCATTATATTACCCCCGGTACACCATCTACGCTGTGCACTTGGGCTATTTGCATTTCACGTTTGCAATATGCGGTCCCCACCAATGGCGAACGCTCATTCACACCTCCAGTTTATGTAGAGTTAAATTAAAGACGCAACGCTTCAGTTTATTAATCTTGTTACGGCCATCCAATTGAGAGGAGTAATCTTCTGCCTTATCTGTCAACTTTCCCCGGTGTTCTACTGTGAATAATATTGAGAATGCCAGTTTGGGGATTGTCAACAGCGCGACTGTAACCTGAGAGAGGTCCCGTTGTATTTGGTAACGGGTTTTGTTTTCAGAGTTTGTCCTCGCCCATAACTGAGCGGGGCTGGGCATTATCAACACCGCCCGCAGTAAAACAAACCACTGGGAGGGGCAGGATAGTAATCGCGGGATTGTTGTAAATAGAATGCGTTTTATTTATGGGCTCTGTAATGTAAATTGCTGAACATTCAGCCAAACAGCGATCTTCCCTCCTCACACAAACACAATATACATGTACTGATTGTTAAGGAGCTGTATGTTAACCAACCAAGCGGCGTATCCGTGTTCATATCTACACTACCAGCCTCTGGGGTTAAACAATCACAATCTGAAGACTTGTACGATAATACTTGTAGTACTTTCCTATATATATAAATAACTCCTTCATACACACACACGCGCGCGCGCGCGATATATACATACATACATACATATATATATATATATATATATATAGAAAGAACGCTTGGCCTATATATATAGGTGTGCGTATATGTATACATGTGTGTATACAGTATATTTGTATATATATTAACAACGTTTTGCCCATTCTCCCTTCTCCAAACAATATTACATCTACTTGTATAGTTTGATTGTGGACAGCTGGCCTTCGTCCTTGCGTGAAGCCAAGTGACTGACTAGGCCAAAGTATCAGTGACTATCAAAAACCTCTGTGCCACGGATCATTCGCGACCCGCGTTTATCGCAGCCCAGGCGAGCAAGACAATCCTCTGCCAGAGGCGAATTCCGTCTCTTGGGTGTTTTCGCCCCGACTTGGAGCTCTATGCTGCCGAGCGGGTCCAGGCGGTTATCTTTGTATGCAGTCTCTCTGCTTACAGATATGCAATTTGACAACTGACTCTGACCATCGTTGTTCTCCGATAAAACAAATCGAATTCAGCATATAAAAACCGAACAATTAATGAGTACCTTTCACCGTATAGGACACCAGTGTGGTGGGCAGTCTGCAACATTTAGTGAGCCCGTTATCTTTCTCACAACCAATAATAAATCGATATTAATGAACAAAAGTCGTCTGCAAACAAACACATTTCGAACACTATTTTAATTGCTGCCAAGTATAGCGATTGAAAATCTCCTGAAGTTGCATCATTCATTGACACGGGGATTGGTCAGATACCTGGGATGTTTTGGAATAAAGTTGGGGTTATTTGATACTCGATCCCCGGCAATCTTACAAACTTTGGGCATTACCAGTGGAAAATGAACTTCTTTCTGCATTTCTCCAACATGTACTGACATAAAGACTTGCTTAAAAAAAAGAGATAAAATTTCAATGGTGAATATTTACCCTTTGTAAGGACTGCTGCTTAGACATTCATTCAATCAGGGGAATCAAACTGGGCTGGCGGTGCTTGGTGTGTATGGGAAAGGGCAGAAATGCAAAGCCAAACTTTGACTGTTCTCATTTGGGGTCACGCCTCTTCCCGCCCAATCCACAAATCCCATTCCCGTTCAATACAATTCAGGATTGTAAAGTTTTGGTTAAACCTCATTTCGTCGCCGCATATAGTGTTTAAATGTTGGATATCACGGGAGTCCATAGTTCGGGGCTTCGCTGCCAACTCGTTTTCTTCTCTTTAGTCCGAAGCCCTGCCTTACATCCTGAAGCAGAGGCTTCTTTGCAAACCAGTACTTTCTAGTTAGTCAGGGTAATTATTGCAATGACCCGAACGCGTGTGGGTAGGTTTGCGATTGACTTAATGGGGCAAACTAATTAGGATTCTGCGTCTTTAAGGGAAAAATCGTTGAACTTTTAAAAAATGTTATTTTTCCATGCAGTCTCCCTTTAAATTTGAAAGCCCCCAGCACGCGTTGCTATAATAGGAAGGCGGTGGCGCGGAGACAGCCAATGGGCGCAGGCGGGGGGCGGTGACGTGCCGTCCCGGTAGAAAAGGCGCGGAGTCGGCGATGGCCGCTGCTGTCAATCACGGAGAGAAAACCGGGTGCAACAGAGCGGCGTTAAAGGATTACACCAAATTCAGAACTAACCCCTCCTCCCCAATTACTCACACAAGACTTCGCTTTGCACAAGAGTAACTTACTAAAAACAACAAGCCATCAAGTCTGCAGCTTTTTGCATCGAGATCAGACATTGTAAAAAAATAACCTGTATTTTTTTTCCTCTGTGATCAAGCCTTTGTACATCTTGATGCGAGCTATTTAAAAGGAGCGGGGTACCTTCCCCACTAAACAAAAAGTTGCAAGTGACGTGATTTTTTTTATTTTCTTATTTTTTTTAAAGACCAGTCCTGTGGTCTGACCTCGCTTTTGTTTCTGTTGCTGAGAGAGAGAGCGAGAGAGATTTGGGCATATCCGCGTATAAATGCATGGCTTAAGTCTCCGGCTTATGGAAGTTCTGAGTTCGAAGTCTGAGCAAGACACGTGTAATTTCCGCCGCTCAGCGATGCTTTTCCACGGAATCTCGGGGGGTGAGATGCAGGGAGTTATAGAGGAGATGGAAAGACGGTCGAAGATGGAGCCAGCCAACAGTGCGGGGATAGAGATGGGGGAAAAAGAAACGGTAGGCACCACGGGTTTAACTATTCTAAGGACTGTGCTGGGATTGGGCAATTGTTATTTAAAACAAAATCGTTTTATGCACCCACGCCTAACGAAGTAAGTTATTTTAAAAATTATTTTTCTTACTATAATCTTTTTAACCGGATGCTAGAGCGACTGCGTTGAATCTGAGTATCACAGACTGGGTCCTGGTGGCGGGTGACTGATGTCTTCCGGAGTACCCATCAGATGGAAGGCTTTAATCAAACGTTATCATTAATCAGATTTTTAAAGGAAGATGCCTGCGCTTGTGAAATCAAAACTTTGGGGAAAGGCAGACAATGCATAGGACCCTGCCCACGAGCAGGTCGGATATGTTCCGCGTGATAGACTGGGCTCTGCCGCTTGTGTTTAGTCTTAAAATTTCTCCCGGCAAACAACAAAAAAAATTAAGAAAAATTAGGGGCGACTCGATTTCGTTGTCTGAGCAACTTTATTTTCAAATTGAAAGAGACATGACCGCGCACGGATTAAACAGACGGTAAGAAATTGCTAACACGGGCGCAAAGGTTCGGCTGTTCTGGGAGAAGTCGCCTGGAATAAGTTGTGGAGCAAATGAACATAAGAGGGGATTGCTGCAAAAATAAACCCCGCAAATATACCAATCGAATGGCGTTAAAACGTTTACAATGATTTTCTCGAAAGGAACCGATGTTTTTTTTAAGATGGTGTTATTTCAAATCGCTGGCATTCAGTTCCAAAGTATTATCCTCAAAGAGATGTTTCAATGGGATTGCAAAATAACGGTAGGCCTGTGTTCATAAATAATAAAACTTGTCATATAAACAGCGACTTTAAACCTGACAGTTATTGAAACAGAATGTGATTAATAGTTTGGCAAAGGATCAGTGATATGTGTTTGTGGAAATGAAGGCGCCCTTTTGTATTGAGCGAAATTGTTAGCAGGAATATTTGCATTAAAGTGGAGATGAGGTGTTTTAAACCGTGGTCGTGGTGGCGGATAGAAGCAGCAAAAAGATTCTGTGTGATGAGGCTGTTAGCCCGCAGTTACTTTGAAGGCTTGCAAGAATTCGGAAGATAACAGGACCAAAAGAGCCGCTTCTGCAGCGACCAAGTTCTTGTTAACCACGTAATTTAGTCGAAGTCAGGAATTAAACAGGACAGCATCTATAATAACCATAGTAGCGTGTATGTAATATATCAAAAGTACAACGCTGTAGTGCAATATTCAGATCATAATCCGTGTTTGAAATATATATGGTGTGAGCTTTGCCCCGGCTGACAAGGTGTATATATCTATCGCTATTTCTGGGGCGTGGTAGAATGGACGCTGACGGGGTAATCGCTTCTGTTTTTCAGACTATGCCGTCTCTTAGCGGCGACCGGCCCGCTCTCTGCGCCGGCTGCGGGGGCAAGATCTCCGATCGCTACTACCTCCTCGCCGTGGACAAGCAGTGGCATATGCGCTGCCTGAAGTGCTGCGAGTGTAAGCTGGCCCTGGAGTCCGAGCTGACCTGCTTCGCCAAGGACGGCAGCATCTACTGCAAGGAAGATTATTACAGGTACTTTAAAACACAATGTTAAAATCTCAGCCAACACGCCAGTCCCAGCCTGCAGCGACACGGGGGCCACCGCACTGCAAGAGAGAAGACGTGAATTTCCACTTAATTAGTCGGGATGGTCAAACTTGGATTGATATAGCCATAATTAGCGTTGAACGTTATTGTCTGAATCACTGTGCGTCAGTTAAAGACTTTCTTTTTTTTACACAAAGTACTTCGGAATAGATACCACACTCGGGTAGAGGACATGAGAATGCCTTTTCCTTGATAAGCAAATGCTTTAATTCCATCAGATACTTAGATACTTTTTTGCTGTTGCCCTGTCAAAGGGCTAGAGGTTTAGTGTGAAAACAGTGAGATGATTATCTGTCTATGATCAAAAATGGAATATTAAATTCAAACAAGCAATTAAATTGTTTTTGCGATAGTCGAAGTTGTTTGAAACCAGTTACTGGAGGGACAGTGTATAAATAAAATCACATTGGCTCTTGTCACGCCGTAAGTAGACCACAATAGAAACAATAAAACGAGGCTTGTGTTAATACTCTAATTAAGTTTAATTGTGTTCTAACTGTGTTAAATAAAATTTAATACCAGCGACAGCGATTCTTGCAGTTAAATATAATGGAATGAACGACATCCAGCAGTCACAATAACCCGGCAGGGCACGGTGTGTTCCCACTGTATCCGGCGAAAGCGGTGTTTCTGCCACCAGTCATCGGGGTCTTGGCTGTGGAATTAATCCGAATCAGAATCTGGTTTATTATCACCGGCATATGTCGTGAAATTTGTTATTTTGCGGCAGCAGTACAGTGCAATACATAAAACAACAAATTTCACGACATATGCCTGTGATATTAATGCTAATTCTGATTTTGACTAAACGGACTTGTGAATTTGATATGGGGCAAATATAGGCCGTTCGGTACCGGAAAGATCTAGGCTTTTTACCTTTTTGATATTGCTTTCAGCCAACCGTGTGGTTACTGGGCATGAACAAGCTCGGGAACTTTCACATAGGGAAGGTTACTACGAGTTAATCATGTTTATTTTTGTATTTTGGGAAGGCACATTTGCCGTGTTTTATTACAAGGCCGCGAGACGGTGATTCTATCTCGCATTGATAGCGAGAGAGAAAAAAAACCCTTTGCAAACCTTTGAAATGCTTACAACGACGGAAAAAATGATCCCTTAATCCGCATTCGGCGCGAATTAAGTGAAGGTTTAAAACAGGATTCTGCTAGTAATAAGATTCTGCAGCTCTACAGAACTGAGCTGGTTAGTGGAGATTTCACGCCTAGTCTCAACTTGGTCTGTAAGGTATTTCTGCAGAGCACTCTTATGTTTACAAGGGACATTTAAACAGTTAATGTTTTAAATCATGCAGCGTCAAATTTATCCAACGATTTTCTAATTTAAGACCCGCAACACACTTTAAGGCAAACGGACCGAAATATAACACGAATATTTATTTCGGTTCGCATGCTCCAGAGCAGGCGAAACATCAGCCAGTTACGCTCAGAGAAGCTATTTAACGGAGAAGTCATTTCCAAGTGGAATATGTGGGAACAAGTGCAGGGGACGCCAACGAATTATCATAATTTTTCGAATGGGAGGGGTTGCTAAAATGTGTGGGATATCTTGGAGTCTCAGGAATTGTTTTGTACATTATAATTCCAGCTGTTAAACTCCCTCACTCAGTTTGATGAACGAAGGCGGAAGGGTGGCGGTTTAAATGGAGCTCACCCATTAACCGGTGTCCAACACCAAGTTTTAAACCTTCAGTTTCAGGGAGGTGGGAATCCTTCCCGAAATAGCCCCCCTGCTGTAAAAACGAACCGTTTGCCCTTCTGCGTGGAACTGTGGCCATAAAAGGTATAATATTTCTAAAGTTAAGACAAATCTCATTCAATAGAAAAGGAGATGGACTTTGTCAGGCGCCGCTGCGAAGCTGGGGTTGACAATCTTTATAGCGGGGACGGGCAGTATTCTATAGGGGACCTGCAACTTCACGTCGGGTCCAACGAAGAGTGTGTAGGATTCTTAAAATGACATTTCAGGGAGACGGGACGTTTTGAAAGTAGGGTTTAGTTATTTTCTTGATATATTGTTGGAAATATGACCGGTACTGACAAACCCCCAAACTCTTAAGTCCTGGCCAAAACCGAAAACCTTTTCTACAAACCCCGACCTTTGCTGGAGGGGGGAGTGTGCTTTAGTGCGTTGTTTGTGTGAATGCTTATGGTTAAGAGTAGAGGTGTGTGTGTGTGTGTGTTGGGGGGTGAGCGAGTTAAAGACGGAGTCTTAGAAACACAGCTGGTGCGTGTGTGAGATTGGGGTCTGTATCTGTGTATGTGTGCTGACAGTTGTGTGTATGTGGGTATTTGTGTAAGTGTCTATGTACGCAGAGAGAAGGGAAAGTGTGAGAGAGATAAAGACAGACTTAGGAAAACTGTTAGTGATTGGTTTGGTGTGTGTGTGTGTGTGTGTGTGTATCTACCTGTATATGTGTGTATTCGTGTAAGTGTGTGTTTGTGCATGAGGGAGAGATATAGACAGAGTACGTGTGATTGATTGGTTTTGTGTAAATCTGTGTAAGGGTCTATGTGTATGAGTGCTGGTCTATGAGTGTGTGTACAGGTGTATATATATTCCATTCTTTGTGTGTGTGTGTGTGTGTGTTGTATAGGTGTCTACCTGTCTGTGGTATACCTGTGGTTTGAGGCATACTCTTTAGACAACAACACCTTGGTTCTTGATTTTAATGATGTTCCACACCACGGACGAAGCGTTAAACTAACTTAAGAACAATTGACATAAGACACCAACAGGTTTTATACATAACGTTTCCCTTCGCACTCCCCGCAGGAGATTCTCCGTACAAAGGTGCGCCAGATGTCACCTGGGGATCTCAGCGTCGGAGATGGTGATGAGAGCCAGGGATTTGGTCTATCATTTGAACTGTTTCATATGTACCACCTGCAACAAAATGCTGGCGACCGGAGATCACTTCGGCATGAAGGACAGTCTGGTGTACTGCAGGGTGCACTTCGAGACACTGATTCAGGGCGATTTTCAGGCGCACTTCAACCACGCGGACGTGGGCTCCAAGAGCGGCGGCACTCTGGGGTTACCCTTCTACAACGGCATGAACACGGTGCAGAAGGGTCGGCCTCGCAAGAGGAAGAGCCCGGGGCCTGGAGCTGACCTGGCGGCTTACAACGCAGGTAGGAACCTCGCACTACTCTGTCTGGGCTGGTTATAACAATTGGTGAGAATGTGAGCCAGATGGGAAAGCAGTGCCCACTTCTACAACAGAGAATGGAGGTAGACCCATGTCAGAATACCAATACTTTTGCCCCTGTGTTGGGTATACTCCATGGCAAGTGGTTGTAATTTCGAGGCACCCGTGGTTGGTAACTAAGTCCGAGACTTAGAAGTCGTAGAACATTAAAGCACAGAAACAGGCCATTCTGCCCGTCTAGTCCGCTCCAAACCATTATTCTGCCTGGTCACCTCGACCCGCACTCGGACCTTAGTCCTCCACTCCACATCTGTGTGGCTATCTAAATCTTTCTTACAAGTTGAAATCGTACCCGCATTTACACTCCCGCTGGAAGCTCGTTCAACACTCTCACCACCCTCTGAGAAGAAGTTTCCCCTCAGGTTCATCTTAAACATTTCATCTTTCACCGTGAACTCATGACCTCTGGTTCTAGTCTCACCTCTCAGTGGTAAAAACCAATCTATACCCTTCATGATCACATACATACTGAGTGAGGCGGTACTGTTCAAGCACAGAAGAAAAATGCCCCAATATTGTAGTGGGGCAACAGCCTTTTCCTCTGGGGAAAGGGAATAGAAGAGATGTGGTTCCACATCACCCCACCCCTTACCATGGCAGGCTATTTTACCAAGAGGCGCCTAAGCTTCGGGTAAAGTTGCTTATGAGAAACAGGGTGCCGTCTGTAGTTCCTGGGAGCCGCTGGTCTCGACCCAGGATTCCCTCCCACGTGTGTGCGTGTAAGAGAGAGAGAGGGAGATCGTGTTTGTGTATTAAGTGTGTGTATGGTTGTAGTGTGTGTAGATGTGTGTATGTGTGTGTGAGAGAAAGAGGGGAGGAGAGTGTTTATGTGTGATTGTGTCTGTGTGTTTGTTTAGTGTAGTGTGTGTGTGTGTGTGTGTGTGTGTGTGTACGTGCATATGTTAGGGTTTTGTGCTTTCCAGTTTTCAGGAGCGACCTTTCACCTCCTGTTTACTGAGCTATTTTTACACGTCAATATTCTTAAAGAGACACTCTCTCAGTTCAGGCCCGACTCTCCAGTGACGTTCTGGGAACCGTCCTGAAGACAGTTTGCAAATTGTTTCAACCATTTTGCAAAATACATACTAACTTCAGGACTCATACTGAGACAAAACGATGAGGGGGCGAGAGTGGAGGGGGAGGGACGTATTGATGAAGGAGGCAAACAACAGGAATTCTGCAGATGCTGGAAATTCAAGCAACACATAAAAGTTGCTGGTCCTGACGAAGAGTCTCGGCCTGAAACGTCGACTGCACCTCTTCCTAGAGATGCTGCTTGGCCTGCTGCGTTCACCAGCAACTTTTATGTGTGTTGATGAAGGAGGCGATTGATTTGGAAGACGGGTTCTGTGTGGGTGGTGTAAGGCGCACTGGGAGTGATGTGGGACGCGTTTTCCATCTCACTCTCTAGCTGCCTCTCATAGTCCATAAGAACTTAATATTTAGGGGAGAATTAAGCCATTCTGCTCATCGAATCTGCTCGGCCATTCGATTAGGGCTGATTTACTATCCCTCTCTAGCCCATTCTCCTGCCTTCTCCCAGTAACTTTTGACGCCATGACAAATCAAGAACCTTTGAACCACCGCTTTAAGTATACCCGCTGACTTGGCCTCCACAGGCGGAAGAGTTTGAGGAGGATCACCTTGGTTCCCACCTGCCGGAGTTCTTTTGATATTGGAGAGCAAAGTCGGTGGGAGTTCATTTGTCCCGTTCCCGGATAAAGTACAAAACAACCCCAAACCCCCAAACCCTGTCCAACTTTGTGGCGGGGGGGGGGGGTGCGCGGCGTTTTCTTCTGGTGAATAGGGATCAGGAGAGGTATAATGCCACATCAGCGCCACTCCGAACCACGGCAGGCTATTTTAGCAAGACGCGTCTAAACCTGAGGTTAAATTGTATGTAGGGAAATGTTAAATTGGTTTATTATTGTCACAAATACCGAGATACATTCAGAGACTTTGTTCTGCGGCCCATCCGTTTAGTACAGCAGCGAGCGGATAGTTTCTCGATTAGTAAGAGCGTCAAAGGTTACGGGGAGATGACAGGAGAATGGGATTGAGAGGGATAATGAATTAGCCGCGAGTAACCGGCGGAGCAGACTTGATAGACCGAATGGCCTCATTCTGCTCCTAAGTCTTAAGGTGTTACCATGGAAACAATAACAACAATGCGGAATAAAATGTTAGTTGCAGAGAAGGTGCAGTGCAGGTCGACAATAAGGTGCAAGACCGTGATGGGGTATATTGTGAGGTCAAGTGACTATCTTATCGTACTAAGGGAGCGTTTAATAGTCTAACATCAGCGGGGTTGAAGCTACTCTTCAGCCCACTTCTCGGGGGTTCTGTTAAAGGGAGTGGGAGGATCTCAAAAGAAGAAAACAAAACGAAATATTATAAATTGAAGAATTTGTAAAGTCAGGATTCACCTGCCCAAAGCCGAGAGGCACTCGGGATGGGAACGGAGCGAGTGTCTGACAGTGTCAGTTCTCGTGTTGTACTAAGTGCGTTTCACGGTTCAAACACGTGTGGCGTTCTGAGAACTGGTCAGAATCGGGTTTAAAAACAGGCTTTTGGCGTGGAATTTGTTGTTTTGCGGCAGTTGCACGTTGCAAAGCACAATAATAAAACTATAAATTACAGTAAGGACACGGACAGACGTAAGTAAATAAGCAGAGCAAAAGTAGCAAGAGCAGGTAGTGTACACGGGTTCAGTGTCCATTCAGGAATCTGACGGCAGAGGGCAAGAACTGTTCCTGAAACGTTGAGTGGGTGTCTTTAGGCTCCTGTCCCTCCTCCTTGATGGTAGCAATGAGAGGAGGTGATGGGCGTCCTTAATGGTGGACTTTTTGAGACATCGCCTTTTGGAGATGGCCTGGATGCAGGGGTGGACAGTACCCGTGATGGAGCTGGCCGAGTTGACAACTTTCTGCAGCCTTTTCCGATCCCGTGCGCTGGCCCCTGCGCACTAATGACGGTCAGTTCTGGCGGGAAGGACTGTCCGATCCTCTCTAAGGAGGTTTACAATGGGGAACATCAGCCCCTCTCAACCCGACTGGTATTCTCTGCCCCAGCAGTTAAATATACACGATGTCCGCCAGCAAGTTCCACAGCCTCGCTGATGCCTTAGCGTAGATTCCTAAAGCGAATTGTTGTTAGTAAATAATTGATTTTTTTCTCTCTCTCTCTGTTTATGACCACAACATTGGAAACCATAGTGCTGATCCACATTTTAGCGGACACTTGAACACGTAGATCCGAAATCAAGACAGAATAAGGTCCAATTTCACGGAAACCTTTGCTGCGGTTGCATTAGAAGGCACCAATTTGATTTCAGAGATTTCATGAGTTTACTGGAGACTTTTACCGCACCGTGCTTGGGTCTTTAGAGAGCTGGGAGGGGGTGGGGAGACTCTGAGGAGGGTTTGAGACAAGAATGGAGACTGACAAGTGGAAAACAGGTCAGAGATCCCGGGACTTTCTTTGCTAAGGGTTTCTCTTTTTGTACTTCCATTTACTGCTCTTCAGTGGGGTGGCGAGGGGAGGGGAGGGGGCGGGGGTTCATTTTTGGCGCCTTTCCGGGAGAGAGCCAGTGTTTGTGGCTAGTAACATCAATGAGTGAAATGTTGTGGAACGAGGGTCTGATTCGGTGCGGAACACCTGTGCGATATAACAAATCCCTCGAGGTTTCCCAACGAGCGCGGAGAAAACTTCACACCAAGCCTTTCCCCCCCTGTAACATCTTCCCTAAATTCATGCCAAACAACTGCTTAAATTTCATTTTGAAGAAGGGCAATTAATTGATTCAAAATTGTGTAATGATTGATCAATAGTTACACGTTTCCCTCTGTAAGAGCTGTTGAACACTGCCGCTATTACTGAACACAGATCAGAACAATTGGAGAGGTTATCTATTTTAGATACCTGCATTTCTATTTCTTTAATTTTGAAAGTAGCCGTTATAGGGAATGATAATTTCCCCCTAACAACCTGCAAGCTGCGAAAACGATTAAATTTATTTGCATAAAGTGACGAATTTGCACATGTTCGTATTCCTTCCCCGTTCGGCACCATTTAGCTTACAGCAGTAAGTAGCGGCTCTAGCAGTCACATATGTAATCGACTGTTCCCCCGAGTCACTGTAACTCCCCAAGTCCTCCCAGAGTTTAGAACGACGCCTGTTTTTTTAAAAAGTAAACATCTGTAGAGCCGCTCATTGTGTAGGAAACTGCACATTAACAGTTTAAAATCACACTCGTGAATTCCCATTATTTTACCCGCAGTTTTATTGAGTCGAACCTTATTTTTCGACTAGAACTTTACCTATTTTGGACCTTGTAAGACCCAGGATCAACTTTATTCGCCATATACATTTGCTATGGTGTGTTGGCCAACAAAAACACAACATACGATAATTATAAAGAATAAGGAATAAAGAATTATATGAAAACTTATAACGAATAACAAATAAAGTGCGGGTATGGAATAAAACGTATATAAATACATGTATGTATTTACATGTAAACATCATTATAAAAAGTGGTTTAAAGTGTTTTACAGTACAGTGCAGTGACGGGGTAATAGATAGATAGGTTCTGGGGGGTTAACTAGAACGATTCTTCTATTAAAATCCGATCAGCCTCGTGAAATTGCGGTTTTTCTTTCTCAGAACGCGGTTTTCTCCCGGACTCAGCGGAAATTTGTCAATATATTCATGTTTCACTCATTATATGAATTACTTCATCCACTAGCTTCAGTTATGCTAATTAAAGTCTATTGCCTACTAATTTACATATTCCAGTCACTAAACACCTTGTTGTTATACATAAAACGCGTACTACAATTCTCTCAAAGAAGAGTACCAGTCGTTTAATTTAACACCGCGCGAGAGGAGAGAGAGAAAAAAAACTATTTCCAACAAAAGGCTTTTAGGCAAAAGACAAAGAAAGGCGATTTGATATCTTCTTACTCGCCAGCACCTATTTAAATTTGATGTTTACCATTTAGATTTTTTTCCCGCCCTTGGAAGTAATTATTAAAATCGCGAGCTTCCAGTGAGAGGGGGAACCCTCTGTTTTGACAGTCTCTTTGGGTCGCTGGTTGGTGTCTGGCGCCGTAGTTTTTATATTTATTCCTCAAAGCCTCTGAATAGAGCTGACACTGGGTAGTCGGATTCAATTCAAGGAAATTAATTTGAAGTAGGTGATCCAGATGGAAATTTAAACGGCGATCATCCTGGAGGCTCTGAATTCTCTTAAAATTGGATTACATCAGAAAACCTGTTCAAATTGGAGGGTCTATGACCTGGACATGCGGTGTGAACATCGCCTTTAGACGGCAAATCGAGGTGGCGGGTAATACAGTTCTTACAACAAGTCTTATAGATCAGCTTTTGTTGCAGGGTGGGCAGTCTGGGTAGCAAGAATTTCTACCATTTATTCGAAAATGGCAACAAACCGGGTTATGCAGCTCCCTTTCCCGCGCAAGACTATATTCAACAAGTGTTCTGGGTTTAATTGGGAATGTGCAAAGGTTGTTGGTGTTATCTTTCCAGATATCATTTCAAAACGATTACGGTAATTCAAGGTCTTGAGTGGCGATCAGGAGCTGTTAACCCTTTGAACTTCTGTACATCGGAAGAATTCCCCTCTACCTCAGAAAACACCTTCCTCGCTGTTCCAATGCAGGCCTTAAACCTTAGCATCATTGTGCAGTGGACCACGTTTAATTTGACAACGCGTGTGATATAATTAGAGTTCTATAAACAGACATATCTAATGTGGGGAGAGGCGGGTGGTTTGAAGTGCAATCTTGATCGGTAACTACGGGGTTATAATTTTGGGATTTTTATTTAGCCGGTAGTTTACAATTAATACGGAGACTTTAATTTCTTTCTTCATTAGTGTTGCTAGTGGAAGGTTAGTTACGGTTATGAAAGCGGACACGGATTCTAGACCACTATCTCCCCCTGGAGGCAATCGCAGGACCTGCAAACTATTCACTGGGCAGTTGATGGGGCAGGCCGGACAATCTTCCCCTAAAAAAAACACCGTTGAAAAAACCGGGATCCATTCCCCCTTGGTAGAGCGAGAGAAAAGAAAATCCTAACTTTTCAGCCTATGAGTAGGAAGGCTGAAGTAAACTTTTGTTTTATTTCATTAGACACAGGGTTGTGAATTTCTGGAATTCAGAGGACAGTGGCGGCCAGGTCATTGTGTATATTTAAAACGGATTAATCAGAACATCAAAGATTATGGGCAGAAGAGAGGAGAATGGGGTTGAGAGGGGTAATAAATCAGTCATGATGGAATAACAGAGCAGACAGGACGGACCGAATGGCCTAATTCTGCTCCTTTGTCCTATAGCCTAATGGTTTTTTGCGTCTTTCAGAAGTTAAGACTCCTAATGATTTTTGCAAACGTTTCCCAAACAGGGCTCTGTGTAAGAGGTGCCGAACTCAATTCGGAGTTGCAATCTTAAAAAAATAATTGTACAATGCAGATCTGAAGTTGTAGAAGGAAAATGGCTTCATGTTACAAGTCACTTCAACTCCCTTCCCCAATCCCACACTGACCTACTTGTCAGCAGCCTCCTCCACTGCCAGGTTGAGGCCGGATGCAAACTAGGGAAAAGCCAGGATCAGAATCAGGTTTAATATCATTGGCATATGTTGAGAAATATATTGTTTTGCAGCAGCAGTGCATTGCAATACAAATAAAAATACATAAATTAGAATAAGAAGTATATATACTGTATACTAAAATTAAATTAAAGAAGTATTGCAAAAAAAAAGGAAAAAAATAGTGAAAATAGTTCATGGGTTCATTGTATATTCAGAAATCTGGTGGTGGAGGGGAAGAAGCTGTTCCTGAAGTGTTGAGTGTGTGCCTTCAGGCTCCTGTACCTCCTCCCTGATGGAAGCAATGAGAAGAGGGCTTGTCCTGGGTGATGGGGGTCCGTAATGATAGATCCACCTTGATTAGGCATTGAATTTCGAAGGTTTCCTCGATGCTGGGGAGGCTGGTGCCCATGATGGAGCTGGCTGAGTTTACAACTTTTTGTAGCTTTCCCCGATCCTGAGCAGTGGCCCCTCCGTACCAGATGGTGATGCAACCGGTTAGAATGCTCTCCACATTCTAACTGATTAATCTGCAACATTAACACTGAATCCTCTCATTTTGGGTATCCTGCTCCCTCTCTCTCCTTCTGATCCACTCAATTCCCTTAACACATCTCCTTTCCCAATGTTCCAACAACATTTATTATCAAAGTTATCATATACAATCTTGAAATTCACTTCTTGCAGGCATTTACCGAAAAAATGCAATAGAATTTATGAAAAACTATATATAAACAGACAAAGACTGACACACAACCAATGTGCAAAATAAGACAAACTGTGCAAGTACAAGATAAATACTACTGAGATCTTAGAAGGTCAGGCAGCATCTATTGAAAGGAATAAAGAGTTGCCATTTTTGCCGGAGACCCTTCATCAGGTCCCGATGAAGGATCTTGGGCTGGAACATTGATTCCTTGTTTCTTCCCATCGATGTTGACTGACCTGCTGAGTTCCTCCAGCACACTGTTGTGTGCTCCTCTGGATTTCCAACGTCTGCGGAATCGCTTGTGTTTATAACACTGAGAACATGATTTGTAAAGAGTGCTTGAAAGTGAGTCTGTAGGTCGTGCAATCAGTTCAGATTTGTGGTGAGTGAAGTTATCTACGCTGGTTCAGGAGCCTGATGGTTGGAGAGTAACAACTGTTCCTGAACCTGGTGATGTGGGAACCCAGTGAACCTGGAGGTGTCCGCCAACAACTGCTGGCATAGTTTTAAGGTGATTGGAGGAAAGTGTAAGGGGGATGTGATGGGAAAGTTTTTTACACAGAGAGTGGTGGGTACATGGAACACCCTGCCAGGGTGGAGGCAGATACATTAGGGACATTTAAGAAACTCTTAGATAGGCTCATAGATGACAGAAAAATGGAGGGCTATGTAGAAGGGAAGGGTTAGATTGATCTTAGATTCGGTTAAATGTTTAGCATAAAATCCTGAGTCAAAGGGCCTGTACTGTGCTGTAATGTTCAATGTGCTGTGTTTAAGATTCCACACAGAAGAATAACATTTTTCAATATATTGGTTGGTACTGGGGCAAGATACGATGGCAAGAAACATTTAGGAATTATTCCAGCTTCTCCAATGGGCTTCATGAGCAAGAGGATCTGACTAAGGCAGGAAACCCAGGATACCAGGAGCATTGATGGAGATGGTTTTATTGCTTGGTTCCCTTTGATTTAAAAACATTTTAGGATTGATTGACAAAGGAACATAACCAGGCACAGAAATTATAAAATTAATGAGAATCAGGTTCATTATCACTGACATATATTGTAAAATCTGTTGTTTTGCAGCAGCAGTATAGTGCAATGCATAAAATATATTATAATTACAATAAGAATATCAATATTTTTTTACACAGAGTGGAATGCACTGCCGGGGTGGTGACAGAAGCAAATACATTAGGAGCATTTAAGAAACTCTTAGATAAGCACATAGGTGATAGAACACTGGAGGCTGTGTGTTAAGGAAGGGAAGAATTGATCTTGTATGAGGTTAAAATGTTGGCACAACATTGTGGGCTGAAAGGCCTGTACTGTGTTGTAATGTTCTATACATTGGATTTTAAAATAAAACTGTGAGATTGTGGGTGAAAAGTATTAATTTTAATCTGGAAATTTGTGAAATTCAAACCAAATAAACACCATTTCAGGTTAGGAGGAGAGACAAACCTTTTTGGAGATGAATTGTCTACAGAAATTTTGATTATCTCTGGGAAATAAAAGGTAACAGATTAGATCACTTCTGGGACAGTTAAGCTGAAAGACATTGGATACAAGGGACATTATAGATGCCGTCGTATGAAGCATCTTATGAAACAAGCTGCTGGAGATGTTCAATGGGGCAAGTGGCATCTGTGGGAGGAAAGGAATTGTTGACATCAGAATCAGGGTTAATATCACGAGTATATGTCATACAATTGGTTGATTTGTGGCAGCAATACATTACAATTCATAATAAAAAACTATCAATGACAGTAAGAAATATATATATATATATATATAGATTAAATAAGTAGTGTGAAAAGAGAGGACTAAAAATAGCAAGGTCGTTTTCATGGGTTCAATTTCCATTCAGAGATCTGATCACAGAGGGGAAGAAACTGTTCCTAAAAATGATGAGTGGTTGTCTTCAGGCTCCTGTACCGTCTCCTTGATGGTAGCAACGAGAAGAGGACATGTCTTGGGTGATGGGGGTCCTTAATAATGGATGCCGCCTTGTTGAGGCATCTCCTTGTGAAGATGTCCTCAATGCTGGGAGGCCACTGCCCATGATGTCGCTGGCTGAGTTTGTAACTTTCTGCAGCTTTTACTGATCCTGTGCTGTAGTTAACACCCTGGATCTGTCCAGATGAAAAGTTTCAACCTGAAATGTCAACATTTCTTTTCCTCCTACACATGCTGTTCAAAGTCAAAGTAAATTTATTATCAAAGTACTTACATGTCACCATAATGCCCCTTTATTTTCTTGTAGGCATTTACAGGAAAATAAAGAAATACAATAGTGTTTTTGAAAAACTACATAAAAAAGACTAAAAAACAACCAATGTGCAAAAGAAGATAATTGTGCAAAAAGAAGTCCTGAGAATGTGAGTTGTAAAAAGTCCTTGAAAGTGAGTCACACACATCAAAGTTGCTGGTGAACGCAGCAGGCCAGGCAGCATCTCTAGGAAGAGGTACAGTCGATGTTTTGGGCCGAGACCCTTTGTCAGGACTAACTGAAGGAAGAGCTAGTAAGAGATTTGAAAGTGGGAGGGGGAGGGGAAAATCCAAAATGATAGGAGAAGACAGGAGGGGGAGGGATGGAGCCGAGAGCTGGACAGGTGATTGGCAAAAGGGATACGAGAGGATCATGGGACAGGAGGCCTAGGGAGAAAGACAAGGGGGGGGGGGCACCCAGAGGATGGGCAAGGGGTATATTCAGAGGGACAGAGGGAGAAAAAGGAGAGTGAGAGAAAGAATGTGTGTATATAAATAAATAACAGATGGGGTACGAGGGGGAGGTGGGGCATTAGCAGAAGTTAGAGAAGTCAATGTGAAGGTGAGTCCATAGGTTGTGGTAACATTTCAAATGTGGGGCAAGTAAAGTTGAGTGAAGTTATCCCCTTTGGTTCAAGAGCCTTGTGGTTGATAACTGTTCCTGAAGCTGGTGGTGTGAGTCCTGAGGGCTGCAAGGAGAAGAGAGCATGGCCTGGATGGTGGTGGTTCTTATGATGGATGCTGCTTTTTAGTGGTGGTGCTCCTTGTAGATATGCTCAATGGTGGACTGGGCTGTATCCGTCTATTTCTCAACCCACTGATTTTCGATACGCACAATAAATCTATAGATTTATTCAGTATGCCCACAAGAAAATGAATCTCAGGGTTGTGTATGGTGGCATATATGTACTTTGATATTGATTTACTTTGAACTTTGAGTTCCTTCAGCAGATTGTCTGTTGACCCAGATCCCAGTCTCTGCAGTCTCTTATTGTGTCTTATCTTATTAAGATCATTGCTGAGAACTTCAGTGACCCGGATCCAATCCTGCTCTCCGGTGCTGTCAGTGTGGAGTTTGCACGTTCTCCCAGTGACTGCGTGGGTTCAGACCATGAGACATATGAGCAGAATTAGGCCATTTAGCCCATCGATTCTGCTCCATCATGGTTGACTTATTATCCCTCTCAACCCCATTCTTCAGCCTTCTCCCCGTAACCGTTGACACTCTTACTAATCAAGAATCTATCAACCTCCGCTTTAAATGTACCCAATGACTTGTCCTGCACAGCCGTCTGTGACAATGAATTCCACAGATCCACCACCCTCTGGCTAAAGAAATTCTTCCTCATCTCTGTGCTAAATGGATGCCCCTCTGTTAAGACTCACCCACTCTATCTAGGCTTGACAATATTTAATAGGTTTTAGTGAGATTTCCTCTCCCCAATTCTTTTAAACAGAGCCATCAAATGCACCTGATATGTTAACACTTTCATTTCCTGGATCACTCATGTGAACCTCCTCAGGTTTTCCCCAGGTGCCTTAGTTTCCTCCGACTTCCCAACAAGGTGCAGATATGTTGGTTGATTGGTCACTATGAGTTCAAAGTTCAAAGTTCAATGTAAATTTATTATCAATGTAGATATATGTTACCATATACAACTTGGAGATTCATTTTCTTGAAGAGAATAACAACCATAACAGTATCTATCAAAGACAGCACCAATTCGGGTGTTCAACCAGTGTGGAAAAGACAACAATCTGTGCAAATACAAAAAAGGAATAATAATGATAAATTAATAAGTAATAAATATCGAGAACGTGAGATGATGAGAACTTGAAAGTGAGTCCATAGGTTGTGGGAACATTTCAGTGATGGGACAAGTGAATTTGAGTGAAATTATCCCCTTTGGTTCAAAAGCCTGATGGTTGAGGGGTAATAAGTGTTCCTCAACCTGGTGTTGCGTGTCCCTGCGTGTACCTTCATCCTGATGACAGCAGGGAGAAGAGAGCATGGCCTGGGTAACGCACACAGAACGCTGGAGGAATTTAGCAAGTTAGGCAGCATTTATGGAGAAGAATAAACATTCGACATTTCAGGCCAAGACCCTTATTCAGAACTGAAAAGGAAGGGGGAGGAAATCAGAGTAAGATGGTGGGGAAGGGTGAAGAGTATGTGCTAGAAGGCGATAGGTGAGACCAGGTTTGGGGGGAAGGTCGGCGGATGGGAGAGGAGGGATGAAGTAAGAAGCTGGGAGGTAATAGGTGGAAGAAGTGAAGAAGAAATCTGAAATGAGAGGAGAGTGGACCATGGGAGAAAGGGAAGGAGGAAGGGAACCAGAGAGAGGTGATAGGCTGGTGAGAAGAAGAGAAGAGGTGAGAGGGGAACCAAACTGAGGAATGAAAAAGAGAGAAGGGGTGTGTTGTGTATTTAATATTTCAGTAATATATGGGTGGTATTGTTAATATATTGTTTGATTAAGCATTCTTTGTTTGTTTGCATAATTCATTATAGATTATATGTAAGAATTACGTGAATGGCATACGTCATTATGTCACCACATCATATGTCTGCACCTCACTGAAGTAAAACAAAATAGACGCGTTTCCCCTTTCTCCCACATTTTACTTCCGATCATTTCCTGGAATTACAAAACATAATGGGGTGGGGCGGGGGGAGAAATTACCAGAAGTTGGAGAAATCGATGTTCATGCCTTCAGGTTGGAGGCTACGCTTTGTGGAATATGAGATGTTGCTCCTCCAACTCACATCAACTCTTTGTCCATAGCTTTGCTCGTGTTGATGATTCAAGTACTCGGGCAATGCGTTTCCCATTCCGTCAACCGCTGGGAGAACAAAGTTCTTCTTCATTTCCCCTTAAAACCTCTTACCCCTTCTTTGCTGTGTAGTTGAAGATATATCTGCTCTAGAAAAAGGTTTCCCATTATCTATTTTATCTGTTCCCTTGATAGTTCTGGTTATCAGATGCCCCTCAGCATCTCCCACTCAATGGAAAACAAAGCTTACTTTTCCAGTCCCTTTTTAGAAGTATGCCTGCAACATTGGTTGAATTCCCACCACTGTTTGTACATTCTCCCTCGGACTGCTTGAGTTTCCTCTTGAGAGTTCTGGTTTCCTCCCACATTCCAAAGACGTATAGGTTAGTAGGTTAGTTGGGCCTGAAGGGCCTGTTACTATGCTGTCTTCTTCTTAAGGCCATCAAACCTACTGAGGCGGAGGCCGCCAACAGCAGCTGATCAGAGCCCTTTGTCCTGGGCCGAGGGAAGGTTGATCAGTCCTGTGGCTTCCACTTTCACTACACAACTTCATACGTCTTCTGGGCAAAGATCCTTCCTTTCCCGGGGATTGAGGGCTTTGGAACTTTGTTTGGTATTTCCGTAGCTCTGGGTTTTTACAGGATGGGATTGCCAGCCCCATGTCCAACCCTCACAGCCGGGCTCGGGACTGTAGGGTTGTTACTGCGCTGTATCTCTAAATAAAAAATTTAAAAAATGCCCTCCCGCTGATACTCCACACACCCGCTTACGTTTGCTCAGATGACTCCTGGACCCTTGACCTCACGATTTACCTCAATGTGGTCTTGCACTTCACCGTCTGCCAGCACCGCTCTTTCCCTGTAACACACTGCTATTATTTTACCTTGATGTACTGTTGTAATGAATCGATCTATATGGAATATGTACAAGGGAGTTTTTTAAAGATTAGGTTTATTTGTCACACATGCATCAAAGCATACGGTGAAATGAGTCGTTTGCTTCAATGATCGGCGCAGTCGGAGGATGTGCTGGGGGCAGCCTGCAAATGTCGCCACCAGCATAACATGCCAACATCTTACTAAGCCTAACCCTACGTCGTTGGACTGTGGGAGGAAAGCAGAGCACCCGGAGGAAAGCCATGGGAGAACGTACAACCTCCTGTGGTGCGAATTGAACCTGGGCCGCTGCTGCTGTGATTGTGTTATGCTAACTGCTGCTTTGCTGACCATTTTTTTTCACTGTACCTCGGTACACGTGACAAAAATAAACCAATTTGCTAGTGAGTTCGGCCCAGTCATACCATGCTGGCCACGGTGCCCAAACAGCTAGTCCCTATCTCCTGGGTTCAGGCCACACTCCTGTCCAAATGCTTGTTAGATGATGTTATTGTAACTGCCTTGATCACTTCCTCTGGCAGCTTGTTCCATTTACTCTCCATCCTCTGGGTGCAAAACTTGCCACTCAGGTCCCATTTAAGTCTTTCCCCCTCACCCTAAACATACGTCCCCTGGTTTTGAACTCCCCTGTCTTAAGACCATAAGAGCATAAGACGTACGATCACTCCTGTCAGAGTCATCTTATGTAGAGACTCTCCTGTGCCTAGCATCACCTTATGGACATACAATCAATCTATGTATATAAGCTAAAACAACAGGAATTCTGCAGATGCTGGAAATTCAAGCAACATACATCAAAGTTGCTGGTGAACGCAGCAGGCCAAGCAGCATCTATAGGAAGAGGCGCAGTCGACGTTTCAGGCCGAGACTATCTTATTTATTGTGTTTTTTGCACTGCATCAGATCTGGAGTAATAATTATTTTGTTGTCCTTTACACTTGCATACTGGAAATGACATTAAACAATCTTAACTCTTGAATCTAGAATCTATCAACCTCTGCTTTAAATATACCCAATGACTTGGCCTCCACAGACGTCTGTGACAAAGAATGGATCTTGGAGTAAAGACTGTCACTGTCCACCTTGACTGTTAAAATTGTAAACCTTTCTATAACCTTGCTCCTCACTCTCCTACGTTCCAGGTAATAAACACCCATACTGGCCAGCGCAGTATTCCGATACTGTACTGTTCTATGTTCCATTTCCTGCTGACTGTCAGCAAATACTGATATACCAACAGCCAAATGATTGATTCTTTTCTGTTCCCAAATGCTACCCACGTGGCGTCATTTGTCGAATCTTTCAGAAAATCCTTCCTTTTTACTGCAGCGATCATTAAAAGTGCAAAGGCATCTCCTGTTTTACCTCTACTAAGAAGAGGGCACGTCCCGGATGGTGAGGGTGCTTACAAGTAGATGCTGCCTTCTTTAATTCAAATGTGCTGAGTGTTCAGAATCAGAATTAGGTTTATTATCACTGGCATATGTCGCAAAATTTGTTATTTTGTGGCAGCGGTACTGTGTAAGGCATAAAAAAGCTACCACAAATTACAATAATACATAAATAAATACGTGTAAAAGAGGAATAGTGAGGTCATGTTTATGGACCGTTCAGAAATCTGATGGCGGAGGGGAAGAAGCTGTTCTTAAGATGTTGAGTGTGTGTCCTCAGGCACCTGTATCTCCTCCCTGATGGCAGCAATGAGAAGAGGGCAGGTCCTGGACAGTGAAGGCCCTTAATAATGGATCCTAGGCATTGGCACCTCCATACTAGATGGTGATGCAACCAGTCAGAATGTAATTTATGGTATATCTGTAGAAATTTGCTTGAGATTATGGTGGCTTACCAAATCTCCTCAAACTCCTAATGAAGTAGGCATGCCTTCTTCGTGATTGCATCAATGTGTTTGGCCCAGGATAGATTTTCTGCGATGTTGACACCCTGCGAGGAGGACTGCTGTGTGTTCTCCTGACTTCCCCTTCCTGTAGGTCTGGTGTGTGTTCAACTGCAGTGGAGTGCTGGAAAATGTACCGTGAGGCATCTCAGATACTGCCTTACGTCAGAGCGGCACAGGAATTAAAAACTTTAGGAGGCTGCAGCTGCCCTTGTTGTGAGCTGGGAGCGCAGTCCTGTCTTACGTGTGGGGGTCCTCCATCCCACTGGTCCAAAACCTGTTTGTCCATGTCACAACCGCAGAATCTGCACGCTCTCACAGGCGGGCAGCTGAAGGAAGATGACAATCACACCCGTGAGAACGCTCACGTTCCAGCCAAATAGAGTTTCTTCGTAACTGTATTCAACTCTTGTCCTTTTGTTTCAGTCCTGTCAAATCTTGATTCAATCACAGCGACAACAATGCTTACCTTGGTCTACATTTCGGGAAAGATCAGAGGTTTAGATAGAGTGGTATGAATTTAGTTCCAGGTTACTATTTTTAAGCCACAGTGACATGTTAGTTTGAGAGTTTTTGATAGTAGCCAGTTGGCTGAGCATTTATTATTATCTTTATCTTATTGTGATTTTTTCTGCTGCATCGGGTCCAGATTAACAATTATTTCATTCTCCTTTACACTTTTGTATTGGAAATGACATTAAACCATTTAGAAGCTATCAACCTCCATTTTAAAGATACCCAATGACTTGGCCTCCACATTGTGGACATCTGTGACAATGAATGGATCAGCGTCCACCTTGACTGTGCCTGTTAAAATTGTAAACATTTCTATAACCTTGCTCCTCACTCTCCTACATTCCAGGTAATAAACACCCATACTGGCCAGCGCAGTATTCCGATACTGTACTGTTCTATGTTCCATTTCCTGCTGACCCTCAGCAAATACCGATATACCAACAGCCAAATGATTGATTCTTTTCTGTTCCCAGATGCTACCCACGTGGCGTCTTTTAACAAATCTTTCAGAAAATCCTTTCTTTTTACTGCAGTGATCATTAAGATTGCCAAGGCACCTCCATAGATGCTGTTAAAGGAACGATGTAAACTTAGTTCTAGGCTACTGCTTTCGAACTGCAGTGACGGCGTTAGTTTTTAGTTAGTTTGAGAGTTTTTAGTAAGCAGCCCCGTTGGCCTAATGTTTACTATTTTCCTTTGACCTGTACAGTTCTTATTAAACCTCTGAGAACTGTTAACTGTGTCTGTGTCTCTCCGCCCTGCACTTGGGGCCTTCACTGGACTCCCATCAGCCCATTGTGCGAGATGAGCTTCCCGGGCCAGTACAGCAAAACATTTCAACATTTATCTGCAAACAAACACATTCATGGATTACAATGGCCAATCAGTTATCAAGAATCTGATCAGGGTATCATAGGGGTGAGTGTAAAGTTTTACAGTGAAAGCAATTCGGAACCAATTCATGGTTTCACCGTGAATCAATCTATCCCGAGCCCAACATATTAATCAATCACAAAGAAGGCTTGATAGCAGCTATATTTCCTCACGAGTTTGAGAAGACTTGGTATGACACCAAATACTGTGGCAAATTTCTACAGCTATACTGTGGAGAGCATTCTGACAGGTTGCATCACTTGTCAGGTATGGGTGAGGGTGACTGCACAGGATCGGAGAAAGCTGCAGAAATCTGCATGCTTAGCCAGCATGGGCATGGGCACCGGCCTCCCCAGCTTCGAGGATACCTTCACAAGGCGATGTCTGGGAAAGGTGGCATCCATCATTAAGGACACCCATCACCCAGGGCATGCCCTTCTCTCATTGCTACCATCAGGGAGGAGATCCAGGAGCCTGAAGGCACACACTCAACATTTCAGGAACAGCTTCTTCCCCTCTGCCAGCAGATTTCCAAATGGACAACGAACCCATTAACATTTCATCAGTATTTTTTTTCTCTCTTTTTACACTGCTTGTTTAATTTAATTTTTAAAAATATATTTCTCATTGTAATTTATAGACTTTATTATTGTGTATTATTGTGTAATTTATAGACTTTATTATTGTGTATTGTGCTACTGCAAAACAACAAATTTCACAGCATGTACTAGACACGTATCAGATTCTGATTCTGATTCTGACTGCTTGGGTTTCCTCTGGGTGCTCTGGTTTCCTCCCACATTCCAAAGACGTACGGGTTGGCATTAGTAAGCTGTGGACATGCTATGTTGGAACCGCAAGCATGGAAACACTTGCGGGCTGCCCCAGGTACAGCCTCTAACGGTGTTGGCCGTTGACACTAGTAACAGCTTTCACTGTAGGTTTCAATGTACATGTGTCAAATAAAGCTAATCTTTATCTTTAGATGTCATCTGCAGGGAACAGGAGTGTCAAAGCAGATCTGGAGAAGCGAGAGAGAGGGTTGTTTTGGGATAAACAATTGGGGAGAAAGGGGCTTTTAAGGGAAGAAGCGTTACCTGTGGGTGGTGGAGAGAGAGAGGGCTATGAGGTGAGTGAGGGAGAAAGGGAACTGATGGGTTTACTAACGAGAGATAATCGGAACTGCTGACAAAATTGTCAAATGATTGAGCCTTTTTGTTGGATTGTCACGCTGGTTTTCGAGAGACTGAAGTGAAGATCTGACAGACACAGTTAGAGAATTGTATGGGTGACTCAGCCTTTAGACAGGGGAGAGGGATCACCCACATCCCAGGGAAGTATTCTGGAGGCTCCAACATGGTACTCTTTGTCAATTCCAGGGACAAATCTGAGGCCTAGACTATACCCCTGAGCCCGTTTGTCTAGAATATTCTACTGTTAAAAGGACTCATGCTTTAACAATTTTGAACTTTTCAATGGAAAGGTATATCTCACTGTTATAAGACTATTGAAAGGTCCCCTAGGACTCTTGACCTCACAATCTACAGTACTGTGCAAGAAGTCTTAGGCACATATACACTAAATATATATGTATATATATATGTATGTATGTATATATATCTTGGGTGCCTAAAGATTTGTCAATGTGGAGCGGAGAGTGAGTCTGTAACTATGGTGGGAGCATAGGATATTGGGAATGGTGAGAGTTGAGCACCTCGGAGCGGGGGTGTGGGTCAGATGGTGGAGAATAAGTGGTGGGGTTGGCGTGGGTGTGGACACACACAGCCATCAGGCACCAGGCAAGGTTATTTGATTCCAAATAACTGGTTTATCGATCATTCCAGAATGGCTTTCTGGTGCTTCCCGCTCCCTCCCCTCTCCCTTCACCTTTTCCCAACTTTGATTCCTGTCTCCGTGCCCCCTTCCCACTCTCAGTCGACAAAAGAGACCCATATTGGAATTAGGTTTATCATCACTCATGTATGTCATGAATTTTTTTTATGGCAGCAGTACAGTGCAATACATAAAACTACTACAGTACTGTGCAAAAGTCTTATGCATCCCAGCTATATGTATGTACCTCAGACTTTTGCACAATGATATACCTTTGGTATTTGTTTTTGGAATTGGTTTATTATTGTCAGATGTATCAAGATTCAGTGAAAAGCTTGTTTCGTGAGTTGTTCTTACAGATCAGCCCATTACACAATATATTGAAGTAGAACAAGGTAAAACTATAACAATGCAGCATAAAGTGTAACAGCTATTGAGAAAGTGCAGTGCAGGTAAGCAGTAAGGTGTAAGATCATAATGAGGTAAATTGTGAAGTTAAGAGGTCCATTTAAAAGCAACATACCATTGAAGTTTGTTTTAAGAGCTGTGCAGACCAACTATTGCTCTGAATAGGAAATTTTTACACTGCTTGAAAACTGCACAGCGCTTTAAATGATTTTTTAAAATATGCATACAATGAATATTGACTAGATGGCCGTTTACTAACAATGAGCTACCTTCTTCCATTCTGTGTTTATTGTCACAATTTATAGAAGTATTCTAACTGAAAACTGACAATGAAAATATGTTGAAGCTCTAAAATATTTCAAGGTTGTGCTACGTTTATTATCTAGAAAATTTATGAATTATATTCATTAACACAATTACAGGGTATTAACAATTATATTAACATAGATTTCAAAATTATATTAACATTCTATAAAAGAAAACTCCAGCTGCGTGGCAACAAAGGCTATGTGCATGGGAGCGTTTCAGTTTCTGTGTGGCCACGCACCCACACAGCTAGAGGGAACAGTGTTCAAGAATCTGATACCAGTGAATAGAAACTATCCTTGAGCCCTGTGGTATGTACTTTCAGGCTTTTGTATCTTTAACCTGATGGGAAAGGTGAGAAGAGAGGATGTCTGGGGTTCGTGGGATTTTAGATTACACTGGCTGCTTTACTGAGGCAGTGAGAAGTACAGGCAGAGTCCAGAGTCCATGGAGGGGAGGCTGGTTGCAGTTTCTTGTGCTCACAATGCGGAACAGTTGCCCTACCACGGGTGTGACACATTATTGTCTGCCTACACTGTACTTTGTAACACTTTATTCCACATTCTGTTATTGACTTCCCTCGTACGAGCTCAGTGTACTGATGTGATGAACTGATCTGTATGGATGGCATGCAAAACCAAACTTCATTGTACCTTGGCGAATAATAATCCATCATCAAGGACCTTTGCCGTCCAGGCCAAGCTCTCTTCTCACTGCTGCCATCGGGAAGGAGCTACAGGAGCCTCAGGTCCCACACCACCAGGTTCAACCATCAGGTCTCCGAACCAGTGTGGATAACTTCACTCACTCAACACTGAACTGATTCCCCAAACTATGTACTCACTTCAAAGGACTCTACAACTTAGTTCTCAGTGTTATTTATTTGTTATTATTTTTATTTGCTATTATTTTGTTTTATTTGTGCAGATTGTCTTATTTTGTACATTGGTTGTTTGTCAGACTTCGTTTGGGTGTAATTTTTCATTGATTCTATTGGATTTCTTTGTTCTACTGTGAACGCCTGCAAGAAAAATAATCTCAGGGTAGTATACAGTGACATATACAGTATGTACTTTGATGATAAACTTATTTGGAACTTTGAACTTTTGAACTAATTAACTAATTTAGCTGAACACGCTCTGTAACATGTCTGTTTGTACGTGCTCTTTCACGAGGTGTCAGGATCATTGTAGAGACCCAACACACCTGCCTGTACGTGTTCTTTCACGAGGAGCTAGGATGAGCATTCATTGGCACCACTAACAATCCCAAGCAGAAGGGATACTTCTGATGATAGATGGCAGTCATGGCAGGGAACCAATTCCATTGCTGAGGTTTGGAGTTTGCACATGATCTTTCTACTGGATTCTAGAAGACCGTTCGGTTTCTACAATGATTCAGTTATTATTGGGCTGCTTATATAACTCTTTGAGAAATAGGAGCAGAGAGAAATGTACAGGGAAGGAGGCAGTTCGGCCCATTGTGTCCACGAAAAATAGAACAGCTCATCTAACACCACCTAACAGCCCAGTCCACCACAGGAAAAGCCCTCCCCACCATTGAACACATCTACAAGGAGCACCGCCACAAGAAAGCAGCGTCCGTCATCAAGAACCCTTGTTGTCCAGCCCATGCTGTCCTCTCGCTGCTGCCATCGGGGAGGAGGTGCAGGAGCCTTAGAGTCAGGAACAGTTATTATCCTTCCACCATCAGGCTCCGGAACCGGTGTGGATAACTTCACTCACTTCAGTACTGAAATGAATCCACAGCCTTTGGACTCATTTTCAAGGACTCAACAATTCATGTTCTTAGTATTATTTAGTTACATATTTTTATTGTTATTATTATTATTTTTTTTTGTATTTGTATAGTTTGTCTTCTTTTGCACCTCGGTTGTCGTCTTTGTGTGTAGTTTTTCATTGATTCTATAATATTTTGTTGTTCCACTGTGAATGCCCGTGAAAAAATGGGTTTCAGGGTTGTATATGGTGACATGTACTGCATATATTTTGATAATAAATTGACTTTGAATTTTGAACTCCTGCATCCTGCCTCTTAGCCCCGAGTTCATTGTTAATCCATTAAACATCACAAGGGTGTCTGCCTCCGCCACCCACACTCAAGCAGTGAGTTTCAGACCTCCTCCCTCTTCGGCTGAACAGATCTCTTGTCTAATCCTTCCCCCAACTAACTTAACTCAAGCCTCCTGATTATTGGTCTTCTACCGAGGGAAATAGGTCCTTCCTGTTTCGGCCTCTTAATTAACATCTTGGTTTAATCTCCTCTCATTCCCAAAGGAGACAGTCTCAACTAAACCGGTCTCTCTGCATTGCTATAATCCTCCAGCCCTGACAACATCCTCGTAAATCTCCAACACACCTTGCCTGGTGTCTTCCTGCGGTATAGTGAGCAGACCAGTATTGAGCTCCTACAGCCGTGGCCCAACTGGGAGAATAATGCCCAGACTTTTAATGCAGAATTTATTTTATTAGCTGAATTTAAGAGCTGTGGTGGGAATTGACTCATGTCTCATGTTCATTAGTCCTGGATTACAAATGAATGGTTGCTATGCGTCCACATAACAAGCTGTGGCCTGAGGTGACAAAGGAATTGCTACCTTCACTTAGTTGGCTAGGGAGGTGAAATGATCTTAAGGTCAGTCGTAGTTAATTACTTACTGCCCATTACGTCACTGGCATTTAGGGCAGCAATGAAGGTCCTCCATCTCTGTCTGTCCTTGGCCATCTTCTCTACTGTGCCCCAGACGTGGTTCAGGGTCATCAGTCACACTCAGATATAGGAGGCTTCTTCATTGCTGTTTCCATAACAATTTTTTTGACCAGTCAGAGTCGATAGCCCTGAGTCAAACCCTGAAGCTGGAGGACCAGTGGACCATTCTGAGTCTGTCCTCTACCCTTTGTCCTGTTTGGCTTGAGTGACCCTACCAAGAGCCAAAGCACAAAGCCCTGACTCCAGCCAGCATAGCTCTCCTGGTCACTGAAGCACGCAAGCCTCCAAACCCAATGACAAGGTTGTAGTCCTCTTGGATGAGCTGTAAGCAATTGTAGATATTATAAGTAAGTAGCACACACAAAATGCTGGAGGAACTCAGCAGGCCAGGCAGCATCTATGGAGAGGAATAAAGAGTCGATGTTCAGGTTGAGATGTTTCATCAGGAGTGGAAAGGAAAGGGGAAGAAAACTGAACCTAGAAGACAAGACAGAATGCAGAGGGCATCAGGACTTCATCAGGTCTCAGCCCGAAATGTCGACTGTACTCTTTTCCATAGGTGCTGCCTGACCTGCTGAGTTCCTCCAGCAGTGTGTGTGTGCTGCTCTGGATTTCCGGCATCTGCAGACTCCCTTGTGTCTTTAAATGATACTCCTGTATTCTAAGGCTGAAAATATGAAAGAAGTCTTTCTTGGGAGGGGAAATTCATTTTGATATTACATTCCCCAGAAGTGGATGCTATTACTAGGATGCAATTAGCCAAAACTATTTAGAAAGAGTCAGAGAACCCGAGCTTTGGCCCATCTAGTTCATGCCAGTTATTTTGCCTAGTCCCATTGATCTGCATCTGGACGTACCCCTCCATACCCCTCCCGTCCATGTCCTTAAGTGCTGAAATCAAAATCGCATTCACCACCTCCACCAGCAGCATGTCCCAAAAGATGATTAAGATGAAAGTTTTATACATTTGCATTGAAGATCTAGATTAGCTTTATTTGTCACATGTACGTTGAAGCATACAGTGAAACATGTCGTTTTTGCGTCAACGGCCAACGCAGTCCGAGGATGCGCTGGGGGCTGCCCGCAAGTGTTGGCATACTTCCAGTGCCAACACGTCATGCCCACAACTCACTAACCCATATGTCTTTGGAGCAAGGGGTTCCCAACCTGGGGTCTACGGACCCCTTGGTTAATGGTAGGGGTTCATGGCATAAAGAAACATTGGGATCCCCTGTGTGGGAGGAAACCAGATCTCCCAGCAGGAATCCCTGTGGATACGGGGAGAACGTACAAACTCCTTACAGACAATTGCTAAGAACGTTCGGACTATTCTAATGATGTTTAGTATTGTGGCTTTCTGGAGACTTACATAGATATTGCTGTGTAGGCCTAATTGTTTAATGCTGTTGTGTAGTGGCTTTGGGATGCTACCAGTTGTAGATATTACTATTGGGACTATTATGTGAATAGCCTATTACTATTACTATTATTATTAAAATCAGGGGAATAGTCATCTGATTTGTTGCATGAAGTGACAATGGAATCACTACCCTTGTTTGATGGGGTAGGGAGGTGATATGATCTTAAGGTAATCGACAGGTAAACATAAATATTAAAACCAATTATTATAACATCATAAATAATATTCCTTTATTCTAAGGCTGAAAACAAGAATTAAGTCTTTTCTTGGGAGAGGAAATTCATTTCAAAATTACATTCCACCAGAAGGCGAACTGTTTCTAGGTCGCATGGATGTTTGTACTGTCAGGAGGGAGGTACAGGAGCATCACGACTAGGACTGCCAGACTGGGGAACAGCTTCTTCCCTGAGATTGTAACCCTGCCACCACTGAGGTCTCGTCACTAGGACAGTGAGCTGTTTACTGTCTATCTGTGCTGCCCACAATATGCAGTTTGACCGATACTGTATTAACTTATCTATGTTAATATTTTGTTGTATGCATTGTGTGTGTGTGTGTGTGTGATATACGTATTGTGGGTGCACCGTGGTCTGGAGGAACATTGTTTGATTGTGTATATGTACAGTCAGACGACAATAAACTTGAACTTGAACTAGAGCTTGTAGAAACTTCTCACAGATGGTGAAACTTTGGAAGTCTCCACCACACTGCATTGTGGAGGTTGGAATCGGGGGAGGGGGGTTATTTAGAGTGGATGTAGATACACCTGGAATTGGAATTGGCTTATTATTGTCACATGTGCCAAGGTTCAGTGAAAAACAAGGTATGGGAAAAAGTAGGGCAGTATGGTAGTATAACAGCTTACAGTGTCTCTGACGAGGGTTCAATCCCGCCACTGTCTGTAAGGAGTTTGTACATATCTCTCAGTGACTGTGAGGGTTTTCTCCGGGTGCTGTGGTTTCCTCCCACATTCCAGAGATGTATGGGTTAGGGTTGGTACATTGTAAACACGCTATGTTGGTGCTGGAAGCACGGCAACACTTGTGGGTTGCCCCCAGCGCACCCTCAGCCTGTGTTGGTTGTCGATGCAAAATGACGCATTTCGCAGGAGTTCCCAACCTAGGGTCCCAGGACCCCTCAGTTAATGGTAAGGCTCCAGGGCATAAAAAATGTTGGGAACCCCTGCTGTATATTTTGATGTAATGTGACAAATGGTGTTATCGAGTCACGGAGTGCCACAGCACAGAAACAGGCCCTTCGGCCTATCTAGTCTGTGCTGACCTGTAATTCTGCATAGTTCCATTGACCATAGCGTTCCATGTCCCTTCCATCCACGTAGCTATCCAAGCTTTTCTTAAATGGGAAATCAAACCTGCATTCACCACTTCCGCTGGCAGCTTGTCCTGCAGATAGGATAGCACGGTAGTGTGGTGGTTAGCACAACGCTTTACAGTACAGGCGACCCGGGTTCAATTCCCACCACTGCCTGTAAGGAGTTTGTACCTTCTCCACGTGACTGTGTGGGTTTCCTCTGGGTGCTACAGTTTCCTCCCACAGTTGTACAGGTTAGTAGGTTAATTGGTCATAGTAAATTGTCTCGTGGTTCAGTTAGGATTAAATCGGGGGATGACTGAGCAGTGTGGCTTGAAGGACCAGAGGGGCCTGTACCATGCTGTATCTCAATAAATAAAAATATAAAATGATGCTAATGTGTTCACCCTTCAGCTCACAGGGGTATGGACAGGAACCGCAGTACCCAGAGGAAGTCTATGCCGTCATGGGGATAATGTGGGGAGTCTGTACAGGCAGCCGTGGGAATTGAACCTGGGACACTGCACGGCAGTGGCACGACCCGCTGTGCCCAAATACGAGGCATTGAATTCCCCTTCCCAGCTCTTGCTCTGTCATCCAATAGGTAGCAGTGCCTTTAAGAACTTGCTGGCTATGCTGGGAGACACAGGCTCATACAGCGCAGAAACAGGCACTTCGACCCACCATCAAATACCCATCCACTCTGAGCAACACATGCAAAATGCTGGTGGAACTTAGCAAGCCAGGCAGCATCTATGGAGGAGAGTTTTCAGGCCAAGTCCCTTGTCCTCTGATTCTATTTTATTTTCTCCCAGCAACCCCCTCTAATTGTTCAGCATGGGCTAGATGGGCTGAAGGGCCTGTTTGCATGCTGCAGTGTTATGTGACTATTCAACCGCTCACGTACTCACTATGAATAATTGACAGCAGCCAGTTACTCTACCGACCTGCCTGTGTTTAGGACGTAGAGGGGAAAGCGGTGAAGCCAGGGGAAACTGTGCCATCGCAGGGAGAACGTAGACAGCATTCGAGCTCAGAACTGAAGCTGGGTCCCTGGAGGTCCGAGGCAGCAGGTTGTACTCAGCAGGGAATTCCGGATCCTGTTTGTTGACAGCTCCTTTCCCTTCCATGACACGTTACCTTGGACACAAGAGATTCCCAAGATGCAGGAAACCCAGAGCTTTTTGCCTGCTGTCTCACAGCCTTGTTTAAAATCTAGTGTAAAACTATATATAGAACATTACAACACAGTACAGGCCTTTCAGCCCATGATGTTTTGTCGACTTTTTAACCTATTCTAAGATTAATCTAACCCTTCCCTCTGACATAGCCTCTAGTTTTGTATCTTCCATCTGCCTATCTAAATGTCTCTTAAATGTCCCTAATGTATCTGCCTCTACACCAGCCCTGGCAGGGTGTTCCACACACCCACTACTATTTGAGTAAAAAATAAATGTATATACTTTTGTAATTGATAGTATAGTTTATGTATTGCACTGTACTACTGCCACAAAACAACAAATTTCAGTGTTCAAGGTTCAAAGTACATTTATCATCAAAGTATGTACATTATGCAACCTTGAGATTTGTCTCCTTACAGGCAGCCACTAAACAAAGAAACCCAAAAGAACCCATTAAAAAATGCTGTCAGACACCCAATATGCAGAAAAAAAATTGTGCAAACAATAAAAGTAAGCCAATAGCTTTCAGAATGAAAGTGAGTCCACAGACACTAAGCCAGGCATCACTGCAACCGGGTAGGCTACAGCCTTAGTTCAGCGCAAAGCCGAGTAAATATCGCAGAGCAATGAGCTGATCCATCCCGTCCCTCGCCTCTGGCCCTGACACCCTGACCTTTTCGATCTGGCCCAGCGCTTAAACCGTCCAAGCCTCGAGTCGTTGCTTGTTCTCGGACGGGGGCCCTGCCGTTTGGAGATGCTCTCGGGCTGGTGCCGCACCGCCTCGATTTGGTCCATACCCGACCTTTCCAATTTGGCAAGGCATTTAAATCTCTGCCTCCTCACCTCCACTCACTTCGCCTCGGTTCCTCCGAGTCTGCTTTCACAACTTATGTCAGCGATGATGAACCTGATTCTGATTAATTTTGTAATTTCTGTGCCTGGTTATCTTTGTCAATTACTCCTAAAATGTTTTTTCAATCAAAGAGAACCCAGCAAAAAGACTATCTCCATCAATGCTTCTCGTCCTCGGTCTCCTGCCTTATTCAGATCCTCTTGCTCATGACCTCGTTGGAGGAGGAATAATTCCTAAATATTCCTTCTCATCATATTTTCCCCAGTGCATCATTTGGAAACCAACCTATTAGATCCCGAAACATTGACTCTTTATTCATTTCCGTAGATACTGCCTGACCACCTGAGTTTCTCCTGCATTTTGTGCGTGTTGGCTTTGGATTTCCAGCATTTGCAGACTTTCTCAAATTTATTACTGGAAAATGTTATTCTTCTGTGTGGAATTTTAAACTTAGGACATAGGACATTACAGCACAGTATAGGTCCTTTGTCCCAGGATGATGTCCGACCTTTTAACCACTCTAAAATCAATCTAACCCTTCTCTCCCACATAGCCCTCCATTTTTCTATCATTCATGTGCTAAAGCATCCCTAATGTATCCAACTCTATCACCACCCCGGCAGTTTGTTCTACATGCCCACCACTCTGTGTAAAAAAAATCACCTCTGACATCCCCCCCTATACTCTCCTCCAACCACATTAAGATGATGCTAGGGGTTGTTAGTAGACACCACCAGCTTTACTGGTCTCCTACACCACCAGGTTCAGGAACAGTTCTTACCCCTCAACCATCAGGCTCCTGAACCAGAATGGTTAACGTCACTCACCAACAGGTTCAGGATCAATTATTACCCTTCAACCATCAGGCTCCTGAATCAACGTGGATAACTTCAGTCACCGCAAATGTGAACCGATTCCACAACCTACAGGCTCACTTTCAAGGACTCTTTACAAATCATGTTCTTAGAAGTATAAACACAAGATACTCTGCAGATGCTGGAAATCCAGAGTAACACATACAAAATGCACATCAAAGTTGCTGGTGAACGCAGCAGGCCAGGCAGCATCTCTAGGAAGAGGTACAGTCGACGTTTCGGCGTTTCAGGTTCAGTCCTGACGAAGGGTCTCGGCCCGAAACGCCGACTGTACCTCCTGCTGCGTTCACCAGCAACTTTGATGTGTGTTGCTTGAATTTCCTGCATCTGCAGAATTCCTTGTGTTTACATACAAAATGCGGCAGGAACTAGCAGCACCTATGGAAAGGAATAAACAGTTGAAGTTAGAAGTCTATAAAATTATAAGAGGCACAGGTAAGGTGGACAGTCAGAATCTTTTTCCTAGGATAGCATCAAAATCTAGAGGACATGCACTTAAAGTGAGATAGGGAAAGTTTAAAGGATGTGTATGGGACAAGTTTTTTACACAGTGAATGCCTGGGACAGGTCGTTAGTGGTGTTGGTAGTGGCAGCTGTAGAGTCACAGAGTCTTTGAACACTACAGCATAGAAACAGGCCCTTTGGCCCATCTAGCCCTTGCTGAAGAGTGGCAGTGTGGAGATACCTCTCTACCAAAGCAGACGTAAGGCACTCCTTCCCTCTGCAAACATGCAGGTCACCCTTGGGCAAGGTGTAGCAGCTGCTTAGTCCCCCCGATCAGGGTCACGTGAAGCCGTGAGAGCAGGTGGTGGATGGTTGTACGAGTAGCTGGTGCATATCACAAGTCCTGGTTATGTGACCACTGATGCCAGACAGACCATCTCTGAAGAGTATTGGCAATGGCTGGGGTCACCTGTCCTGTAAAGAAACTGCCCAGAAGAAGGCAATGGTAAGCCACCTCTAGAAAATTTGCCAAGAACAACCATGGTCATGCAAAGACCACGATTGTCTATGGCACATAATGAACAAATGTGTCCATGCTGAACTATTGTTCTGCCTAGTTCCATTGACCCACACCTGGACCATAGCCCTCTATACCCCTCACATCGATGTACTTAACCAAACTTCTCTTAAAAGTTGCAACTGACCTGCATCTACAACATCTGCTGGCAATTTCTTCCACAGCTGTACAGCTGTCTGAGTGAAGAAGATCCCTCTCAGATTGTCCTTAAATATTTCACCTTTCACCCTTAACCTCTAATCTCTAGCGCTAGAATGATAGAGGCATTTAAGATAGACACATGAATGGGCTGGGAACAGAGGGATATGAATCAGAAATGGGCAGAAGACATTTTATTTAATCTGGCATCATCTTTGGTGCAGATACTGTGAGCCGAAGGGCCAGTTCCTGTGCTGTACTGTTTCAGATTGAGATTCATTTATTTATCACATGAACATCAAGTCGTTTATTGTTATTTAACTACATCCGTGTATGTAATGTATATAACCATATAATGTGTATCGAAATGAGACAGCGTTTTTCCAAACCTGGCTGTAAAGCACAGTAGGACACATAACACACGACAACTTATGAAGGCAAGGATAAATTCTACAGATGAATCACACATAAATAACAAACTGAACTGCATTAATATTAAATATCATGAAGTATGGAACTGATTAACCAATGATATTTTGAATATGATGCAGGGAGTACAGAAGCCTTTGGGAAGAAATTGTTTCTCATCCTGACGGTTCTTGTCTTTATGCATCGGAGTCTCCTGACTGATGGTAGAAAGACAAAGAAGATGCTGGATGGGTGGGTGGGATCTTTAATAATACTAAGGGCCCTGCTTGTGCAGTGCTCCTGATAAATGTCCCCAATGGATGGTAGGGAGACCCCTATGATGCTCTCAGCTATCCTCACAGTCCTTTGTAGGGACTTCTGGTCCAATGGTCGACTGCTCCCATACCATTTGGAGATGCAACTTGTCAGGATGCCCTCAATGGTGCTCTTGTAAAATGCAGCTAAATGGGGGATGGGAACCTTGCTTGCCTCAGTCTCCTTAGGAAGTAGAACTTCTTGTTCAGGGAGGTGATATTAAGGGTCCAGGTGAAGTCATCCGTGATGTGAACTCCCAGGAACTTGATGCAGTTAACATTCTCTATGGAGGAGCCATGTATCCGTTTGTGTTAACAACCAACACAACCAAAGGATGTACTGGGGGCAGCCCGCAAGTGTTGCCACACATTTTGGTGCCAACATAGCAAACCCACAATGCTCAGCAGTTCTATCCTACTGTTCTGTGTTCTATAAGTCATCAAAGGGATATATTCTAGTCAGTAGCTGCACTTATTCAAAGTTCCTTCTTAAATTTACAGTAAATCTTCCTAATATTTTATAGCATTGAGTTGTAATGAAAATGCTGGTGACCACATGGAGAGGGAGCAGCAGTATCCTCCCGCCCAGAAGACAAAACGCATGCGGACTTCCTTTAAGCATCATCAGCTGAGAACCATGAAATCTTACTTCGCCATTAACCACAATCCCGATGCAAAGGACCTGAAGCAACTAGCACAGAAGACCGGTCTTACAAAGCGAGTTCTGCAGGTAAGGGAGATCTCAGTTACCATCTACAAAGTATTGGAAGTTCTGGATAGCCAAAGCCTTTCCCCAGGGCGGAACTGGCTAATACGGGTGGGCATAATTTTAACGTGATTGGAGCAAAGTATAGGGAGGGGATTGTCAGAGTCAGTTTCTACATAGAGAGTGGTGGGTATGTAGAACTCACTGCCCAGGGTGGTGGTACAAGCAGATATGATCCACTCTCCGCAGACTTCTGGGGCTGAATTTCCCTCTGCAGGAAATTCCTACGTGCCTTAGTAATAAATGAACATTCCACCCCCAGTTTTGTAACCATGTCCCCTCATTCAAGACTCACCCTCTAGGGAAAACATCTTGGAATTTACCCTATCTTGCCCCCTTAGGATTGTACAGCCTCATTATAGGAAGGGGGTAGAAGCTTTAGAGAGAGTGCAGAGGAAGTTTGCTGGGATGCTGCCCAGATTAGAGAGTGTGTCTTCTGAGGATAGGTTGAGTGAGGTAGGGTTTTTCTCTTTGGATTGAAGAAGGATGAGAAGTGACTTGATAGAGGTGTACAAGAAGATAACAGGCACAAACAGAGTGGACTGGAGAGGCATTTTTTCCCAGAGCAGAAATGGCTAAAACAAGAGGGCATAATTTTAACGAGATTGGAGGGAAGTATACGGGAGATATCGGAGGTCAGTTTTCTTTACACAGAGTGGTGGATGTGTGGAACACCCTGCCAGGGGTGGTGGTAGAGACAGATACAGTACATTAGGGACATTTAAGAATCTCTAAGTCACACGGATGAAAGAAAAATGTAGGGCTATGTAAGAAGGAAGGGTTAGGAATCCCGAAAGAACTTGCAGGTTGAGTCGGTAGTAAGTAAGACAAATGCAACGTTAGCACTTACTTTGAGAGGACTAGAATACAAAAGCTGGGATGTAATGCTGAGGCTTTTAAAGGCATTGATCAGGCTGCATTTAGAGCACTTGGAGTATTGTGAGCCCCTTATCTAAGAAAAGACGTGCTGGCATGGGAGATGGTCCAGAGGAGGTTCACGGATGATTCCGTAGATGAAAGGATTAATATGTGAGGAGTGTTTGATGGCTCTGGGCCTGTACTTGCTGGAGTTTAGAAGAATGGGGGGTTGGGGGGATCTCATTGAAATGTATTGAAAGGCTTAGATAGAGTGGACTTTGAGAGGGTGCTTCCTATAGTGATGGAGTCTAGACCAGAGGGCACAGCCTCAGAATAGAGTGATGTTCATTTTGAACAGGGGTGAGGAAACACTTCTTCAGACAGAGGGTGGCGAAAGTGTGGAATTCATTGCCACAGACGGCTGTGGAGGCCAAGTCATTGGGTATATTTTAAGGTGAAGGTTAATAGGTTCTTGGTTTATCAGGGTATGAAAGTTTACGGGGAGATGGCAGGAGAATGGGGTCGAGAGAGGATAGTAAATCAGCCGTGATGGAATGGTGGAGCAGACTTGATGGCCCAAATGGCCTAATTGTTCTCCTATGTCTTATGGTTTGATTGATCCTGGTAGATTAAAAGTCGGCGCAACATCATGGGCTGAAGGGCCGATACTGTGCTGTAATGTTCTGTATTGTGTGATACATAAGCAAAGGTTACTGGAAATGGTTGGCAGGTCAGGCAGCATCTGTGGAGGGAGATTCCGATGACCTGAAGCACTGAACTGGTTTCTCTCTTCACAGATGCTGCCTGATCTACTGATCATCCATTGAGCAACACACACAAAGTTCTGGAGGAACTCAGCAGGTCAGGCAGCGTCTATGGAAATGAATAAACAGTCGACGTTTCAGGCTGAGACCCTTCACCAGGACTGGAGAGGAAGAAGCCAGAATAAGAAAGTGGGGCGGGGGGGGGGGAAGGAGTACAAGCTAGAAGGTGATAGGTGAAGCCGGGTGGGGGGGGGGGTGTAATGAAGTAAGAAGCTGGGAGGTGATAGGTGGAAAAGGTAAGGGGCTGAAGAAGGAGGAGTCTGATAGGAGAGGAGAGTGACCATGGGAGAAAGGGAAGGAGGAGGGGACCTGGGGGAGGTGAGAGGCAAGTGAGGAGAAGAGGAGAGGTAAGAACAGAGCCAGAGGGGAAGCAGGAGGAGGGAAGAAAAGCATCTGTGGCGTCTCTTTTCAAATTCTGTTTCTCAGGCAATCTTCTTCACTGAGCACACTGCTATTTAAAGTAATACATTCAGATTCACACTTTAATCTAACACCATCTCACTCGCGTTGCAGTTTTGCGTGGAGCAGGAAGCAGTGACTTGGCTCAGCTACTCATTTCTCGAACACATCTCTCTGGAGTGCTTTGTTTCAATTAGGATCACGGAGGGGTGGATCGGGCCGCTGAGTACGCGTTAGCTCCTGGGAGAACTGCTCCATCAGCCTCATTCCCCACGGGCCTGCTGATGATTTTACCCCCATATCCCATCCCTTTCCCTTTATAAAACTCTAGTTATACCACATCTGGAGTGCTACAATCAGCCCTGGTTGCCCCATCACAGTGAGGTTGTGGAGGCTTTGCTGAGGGTGTGGACGAGGTTTATGGCATAGGGTATAACACAGTGCTGGATCTTGACGCTTTTGCAGTGCAAAGGTTTTTTTGGAAATCAACAAAGAGGCATAATGCCTATTGCTTACAATCATTTTATTGAGTGTAACAGATGAAGAGTGAAGAAGCATGAGGAAAGAGAACAAAGGAAGAGCAGGCAGGGAAAGAGCCTAGGGAAAAAGAGGGAGAACAAAGAAGATCTGGTCTTCACATACCAGAACATAAGACCATGAAAAAGCAGGAGCAGATAGTCCATTTGGCCCATTGAGTCTGCTCTGCCATCCCAACATGGCTGACTCCCTTACTAAGCAAGTACCTGCCAACCCCCATAGGGTGACAGGGTGGAGATACGTCTCTACCAAAGGAGATGTAAGGTGCTCCTTCCCTCCTCTAGCCTGCAGGTCACCCGTGGGCAAAGTGTAGCCCCCCGATCAGGGTCACATGAAGCTATGGGAGGAGGTGGTGGATGGTCATAGGAGCAGCCAGTGCATATCACACGTCCAGCTTTTGTGACCAGTGACGCCAGGCAGACAATCTCTGAAGAGTATTTACAAGACACTGTCCAAAAGAAGGCAATAACAAATCTTTTCTGAAGAAAAATTTGCCAAGAATAATCATGGCCATGGAAAGACCATGATCGCTTTCATCATACGACATGGCACATAATGAACGAATGATCAACGTCCATGCTCTGTTGTAATGAATGGTTCAAATGGTTCCATTCTATATCAGAGAATGTATACAGTACACAACCTGAAATTCTTACTCTTCACAGACGTCCACAAAACAAGAAACTCCAGAGAAGGAATGACAGGAACATAAGAACCCCAAAGCCCCCTCTCACCGTCCCAATGCACAAGCAGCAGTAGAAACACTGAGCCTGCACCCTCCCTCCCCTCACTTGTGCCAGCAGACGAACCAGCCACCACCCCCTTCCCCACCATGCAAACAACAGCAAAACCCCCCAGAGAGACCTTGATCTAGAGTTCATCAAAAACTACAGTCCGTAACTCAGTGCTTTGGTATCTTGTACAGGCTTGCTCTCACTAGTAAGGTAGAGAGAGCAGTCACTCCAGTAACAACGAGAGTGGGTCACCAGCAGCTCACTGTTTGGATGTTATGATCTTCCATGTCACTTCTCCAAGCCCCCTGACTTGGGGACCAACAGCCTCTCACTCTCCGAGAGAGAGAGAGAGAGAGGGGGGGGAGGGAGAGAGTGATAGAGAAAGGGAGGGGGGAGAGGGAGGGAGAGGGAGAGAGAGAGAGAGAGAGTGATAGAGGGAGGGAGAGAGTGATACAGAGAGGGAGGGGGAGAGGGAGAGGGAGAGAGGGAGGGAGAGGGTGGGGGGAGGAGAGAGAGAGAGAGAGAAAGAGAGAGAGAGTGATAGAGGGAGAAAGAGAGTGATACAGAGAGGGAGGGGGAGAAGGAGAGGGAGAGAGGGAGGGAGGGGTGGGAGGAGGAGAGAGAGAGGAGAGAGAGAGGAGAGAGAGGAGAGAGAGAGGAGAGAGAGAGAGGGAGTGGGGGAGGGGAGAGGGAGAGAGAGAGGAGGGGAGGGAGTGAGGGAGAGGGGAAGAGAGAGAGAGAGGAATGGGAGAGGAGGGGAGAGAGAGGAGAGGGGGAGAGAGAGAGGGGGAGTGGGGGAGAGGGGAAGAGAGAGGGGAGGGAGAGGGGAGTAGAGAGAGAGTGAGGAGCGGGGAGGGGGAGAGAGAGAGGAGGGGGAGAGAGAGAGGTGGGGGAGGGGGGAGGGATAGAGAGAGAGGAGCGGGGGAGGGGAGAGAAAGAGAGGAGGGGGGAGAGAGAGACAGAGAGAGAGAGAGGGAGAGAGAGAGAGAGAAAGACAGAGAGATATCACAGGGACCTCCTTCTGATAGCAGCGCACTCTGCCTGCTCTCCCGGTGTTTCAGACTCCAACACAGAACAAAGTTTCTTACTGTATCGTGGTATATATGACAAAAATAAACCAATTTATCAGTTTCCCACAAACATCTTCACCTGAGGTTTAGGCTCCTCTAGGTAAAACAGCCTGCCATGGTGGGGGGTGGGGGTGATGTGGAATCACATTTCTCCTGTTCCCTATTCACCAGAAGAAATCTCCGCCTGCTCCCTCTACAAAGTTAGGATGGGGTTTGATCTCTCCCATCTATTGGGAAGCAAGGGTATTCTCCTGCCTTCTAACCATAACCTTTGACACCCTTACTAATCAAGAACGTAATAATGCACATAAAATGCTGGAGGAACTCAGTAGACCTTTGATCCTGGCAAGGGGAACAATTGCCACAACTGCCTCTACTCCTCCCTCACCACCATTCAGAGCCCCAAACAGTCCTTCCAGGTGAGGCGACACTTCACCTGTGAGAACTTTGGGGTCATATACTGTGTCTGCTGCTCCCGGTGTGGTCTTCTGTGTATGTAGATTGGGAGACCGCTTCACCGAGCACCTACACTCCATCCACCAGAGAAAGCGAGATTTCCCAGTGGCCACCCATTTTAATTCCACTTCCCATTCCCATTCCGACATGTCAGTCCATGTTCTCCACGATGAGGCCACACTCAGGCTGGAGGAGCAACACCTTATGTTCTGTCTGGGTAGCCTCCAAACTGGCGTCATGAACCTCGATTTCTCTAACTTCTGGTAATGGCACCTCCCTTTCACCATTCCCCATTCCCATTTCCCTCTCTCTCCTTACTTCCTTACCTGCCCATCACCTCCTTGTGGTGCTCCTTCCACTTCCCTTTCTTCCGTGGTCTTCTACTCTCCCCTATCAGATTCCCCCTCCTCCAGCTCTTCACCTCTTTCAGCAGTCAGCTTCCCAGCTCTTTACTTCACCCCGCTCCTGTCCAGGTTTCACCTATCACCTACCACCTTGTACTTCCTCCTCCCATCCCCCTCCTTCTTGGTCTGACTCCTCATCTTTTTTCCCAGTCCTTATTAAGGGACTCGGTCTGAAATCTCTTTTCCGCTGATGCTTGCTGACCTACTGTGTTCCTCCAGTATTTTGCGTGTGTTGCTTTGGGTTTCCAGCATCTGCCGACTTTCTCGTGTTTGAAGAACCTATTAACCTCTGCTTTAAATGTGCCTACAGACCACTAATAACATTAATTTCCATTGATAACATTGACCAGTTGGATAGCCAGATTCGAGTGATGTGATACCCACCACTGACCGGTCGGATTCAAGTAATGTGATACTTGCCACTGAAATCAAGCAGTTTCCAAAAAAAGTACAGAGGCAACTTTAACCACTGAAAACTCACTGAACATGTATGTATATTGGTGATTATATAAAAATACAAATGAGCATAAGAAAGTTAAACTGCAGGAACAGCAACAATTTTACAGCCCATTCCAACAACAGGAACGGGTCCTTTGGCCCATATTGTGGTGCTGAAATAAATTAGTAATTAAATATTCAACTGAACTGAAGACCATAAGACCATAAGACAAAGGAGCAGAAGTTGGCCATTTGGCCCATCAAGTCTGCTCCGCCATTTTATCATGAGCTGATCCATTCTCCCATTTAGTCCCACTCCCCTGCCTTCTCACCTTTGATGCCCTGGCTACTCAGATACCTATCAATCTCTGCCTTAAATACACCCAATGACTTGGCCTCCACTGCCGTCTGTGGCAACAAATTCCATAGATTCACAACCCTCTGACTAAAAAAATTTCTTCGCATTTCTGTTCTGAATGGGCGCTCTTTAATCCTCAAGTCATGCCCTCTCATACTAGACTCCCCCATCATGGGAAACAACTTTGCCACATCAACTCAGTCCATGCCTTTCAACATTCGAAATGTTTCTATGAGGTAATCCCTCATTCTTCTAAACTCCAAGGAATACAGTCCAAGAGCGGACAAACGTTCCTCATATGTTAACCCTCTCATTCCCGGAATCATTCTAGTGAATCTTCTTTGTACCTTCTCCAACGTCAGCACATCCTTTCTTAAATAAGGAGACCAAAACTGCCCACAGTACTCCAAGTGAGGAAACACCAGCACCTTATAGAGCCTCAACATCACAGCCCTGCTCCTATACTCTATTCCTCTAGAAATGAATGCCAACATTGCATTCGCCTTCTTCACCACCGACTCAACCTGGAGGTTAACCTTAAGGGTATCCTGTACGAGGACTCCCAAGTCCCGTTGCATCTCAGAACTTTGAATTCTTTCCCCATTTAAATAATAGTCTGCCCGTTTATTTCTTCTGCCAAAGTGCATAACCATACACTTTCCAACATTGTATTTCATTTGCCACTTCTTTGCCCATTCTTCCAATCTGTCCAAGTCTTTCTGCAGACTCTCCGTTTCCTCAGCACTACCGGCCCCTCCACCTATCTTCGTATCATCAGAAAACTTAGCCACAAAGCCATCTATTCCATAATCCAAATCATTGATGTACAATGTAAAAAGAAGCGGCCCCAACACGGACCCCTGTGGAACACCACTGGTAACCGGCAGCCAACCAGAATAGGATCCCTTTATTCCCACTCTCTGTTTCCTGCCAATCAGCCAACGCTCTATCCACGTATGTAACTTTCCCGTAATTCCATGGGATCTTATCTTGTTAAGTAGCCTCATGTGTGGCACCTTGTCAAAGGCTGAAGAAAGGAAGTTGTTGGCCAGTTACCCTGACGTTGGTGTTTGGGAATATGTTGCAGTCTATTATCAAGGATAAGATTTCAGTATGGTTTCCTTAAGAGGAAATCTTGCTTGTCAAATCTATTGAAATTTTATCAGGAAATAATGGGCAGGATAGACAAAAGAGAGGCAGCGGATGCTGTTTACTTGGATTTTCAGAAGGCCTTTGACATGGTGCCACACATGAAGCTGCTTAACAACATAAGAGCCCATAGTTTTGCAGGAAGGATATTAGCATGGATCGAAAATTGGCTTACTGGCAGGAGGCAAAGAGTAGGAATAAAGGGAACTTTTTCTGTTTGGCTGCTGGTGACTAGTGGTTTTCTGCAGGGTTTGCTTCTTTTCATGTTATATGTGAATGCTTTGGGTAATGTAATTGATGGTGTTGTGGCTCAGTTTGTGGACCATATGAAGATTGGTGGAGGGGCAGGTAGTGTTGAAGAAGCAAGAAGTCTGCAGAAGGACAGACAGATTGGGAGATGCTGAAGCTTTATAAGGCATTGATGGGATCATATTTGGAGTATTGAGAGCAGTTTTGGGTCCCTTATCTAAGAAAAGATGTGCTAGCATTGGAGAGGTTCACGAGAATAATTCCAGAAATGAAAAGGTTAACATACGAGGACCATTTGATGGCTCCAGGCCTGTACTCGCTGGAGTTTAGAAGAATGAGGGGGGATCTCATTGTAATCTATCAAATATTGAAGGGTCTGGCTAGCAGGATGCAGGATGTTTCCTATAGTGCGTGAGTCCAGGGCCAGAGGACACAGCCTCAGACTAGAGAGATAACTATTTTGAATAGAGATGAGAAGGAATTTCTTTAGCCAGAGGGTAGTGAATCTGTGGAATTCATTGCCACAGTTGGTTGTGGAGGTCAAGTCACTGAGTATATTTAAAGTGGAGGTTGATCGATTCTTGATTAGTTGAGGTATCAAAGGTTATGGGGAGAAGGCAGGAGAATGGGATTGAGAGGGATAATAAATCAGCCATGATAGAATATCAGAGCAAACTTGGTGGGCTGAATGGCCAGAGTGTGCTCCTATGTCTTATGGACTAATCTCATCCTTTCTGCCTACACAATGTCCATACCCTGTATTTGTGCCAATCCACTAGCAACAAGCATGATGCTGTTACAGCTCTCGCAGTGTCAGAGTTTGGAGTTGAATTCCACCACCTCCAGTAAAGAGTTTATACATTCTCCCTGTGATTGGGTTGGCTTCTGATTTCCTCCCACATTCCAAAGTCATACTGGTTAGGTTAACTGGTTATTGTAAATTGTCCTGTGATTAGGCAAGTGTTAAATTGGTGGTTGTTGGACAGCACAGCTCAGAGGGCCAGAAGGGCCTGTTCCACACTGTATCTCTAAATTAATCAATAAAACCCGAGCCTTTTGGATGTCTGTATTGTATTTGCCTCCATCAGCATCCCAGACAGAACATTCCATGGGTGGGATAGACAGTCAGGATCCTTTCACCAGATTAGAAATGCCAAGTACCAGAGGACAAGCTTTTAAGTTTAGATTGGGATCTGAGATACAAGTTTGCTTTGTCAGGCTGGAATAGGTTACAAGGGGTAGTAGTGGAATCAGGCAGTTTGGTGGAGTTTAAGGTGCTTTTAGTCCGACCCCTGAATATGAAGCTTTGGATGAAGTGTTGTGGCTTGAAATGCCGGCTTTATTCCTCATTGATGCTGCCTGACCTGCTGAGTTCCTCCATGCCCCTCTGCTGACTGCTCCTGTGGCTCCTCCCACAGGCCCCTGAATAAAGGTGATTGCACCATTGCTCCTCCTGTCAGTCCAGGGGCAGATACTCAGCATGGTGGAGGTCACATTTTACTGCTAATAAAAGCCTTTCAGTATTTACTCTACTTCCAGTCTTTTGGAGTTATTGATAGTGCATCACTGCCTTTTATAGCGGGCATGTGCTATAAAGAGAGGTTAGACAAACGAGGATGGTGTCCCGTGGAACGGTGGAGTTTGAGGGGAATCAGGAGAGTGGGGCTGAGAGGGAAAATAAATTAGCCATGATGGATGGTGGAGCAGACTCGATGAGCCAAATGGCTCTAATTCTGCTCCGATGTCTTATAGAGAGCTGATGGAGTTTATAAAATTATGCGAATTATTGATAAAGTCAACAGTATTGTTTCCCTCAGGGCTGAAATATCTACAAACGTGTTTGTAATACCAGAGGGCATGCATTTAAGGTGAGAGGGGATAAGTTCAAAGGAGATGTGGGGGGACATGTTTTTTACACAGAGAGTCATGGGTGCCTGAGGTGGTGGTAGAGGAGGGTACAATACAGGTATTTAACAGGGTCCTAGATAGGTACATGAGTATGCAGAGAATGGAGGGATATGGACCACTTACAGGCAGAAAGAATTAGATTAATTTGGCATTATTAGATTAATTGGTTAGGCACAACCCCGTGGGCTAGAGGGTCTGTTCTTGAGCTGTACTGTTCTGTGTCCTGCACTCTGTTTTGTGATTTACACTCTGTACTGTTCTGTGTTCTGCACTCTGTTTTGTGATTTACACTCTGTACTGTTCTGTGTTCTGCACTCTGTTCTGTGTTTTACACTCTGTACTGTTCTGTGTTCTGCACTCTGTTCTGTGTTTTACACTCTGTACTGTTCTGTGTTCTGCACTCTGTGCTGTGTTTTACACTCTGTACTGTTCTGTGTTCTGCACTCTGTGGCCTCTTTGTTAGATATCTCCTGTACCTAATAAAGTGGCCACTGAGTGTACATTCATGGTCTTCTGCTGCTGTATTCCATCCACTTCATAGTTCGATGTGTTATGTGTTCGTAGATGTTCTCTTGCACACCACTGTTGTAACGTGTGGTTATTTGAGTTACTGTCACCTTCCTGTCAGCTTGAACCAGTCTGGCCATTCTCCTCTGACCTCTCTCATTAACAAGGCGTTTTCACTCATAGAACTTCCACTCACTGGAATTTTTTTGTTTTTGCTCTTTGCACCATTCTCTGTAAACTCTAGAGACTGCTGTGCATGAAAATCCCAGGAGATAAAGCACATTCTGAATACTCAAACATCCCCATCTGTCACCATCAATTATTCCATGGTCAAAGTCACTTGATCACGTTTCTTCCCCATGCTGATGTTGGGTCTGAACAATAATTGAACTCTTGACCATGTCCGGATGAGTTACTACCATGTGATCGGCTGATCAGGTGTTTGCATTCATGAGCATGTGTACAGGTGTACCTGATAAAGTAGTCACCGAATACATGTACTGAAGTTAATCGGTTTCACCCACTCCTGGTGGTACTAGTTTCCATGTGCTGAATTAGGTTTCCCTGAGAGCCCCTTTGTCCACTGCGCACGAGTCAGCTTTATTGAGGACGTGCTGCCTGAGGTTTACTCCTGTGGTTGGTTTTGTTCCCTTGGAATTCCAGTCCATGACCAGAGGCTGTTGTTATGCTGATGCACCAACAGGAGCTCTTTATAAGTGCCTAGGAGTTATCCTGCAGGTCCTGTTTATACCCCAAAGACTGTGAGCGGATGGTGACAGTGGGATCCTTGGAGATTGGAACCAGAATTAGTTTTTTTTTTAATAATCACATGTAGGAAGATACAGTGAGAAGTTTGTCCTGCATGCTATTCTTGCAGAATAGATCATTACATAGTGGACTGAGGTATTACAATAACAGACTGAAGAGTAAAGTGTAACATCTACAGAGAAAGTGCAGTGCAGATGGACAACAAGGTGCAAGGTCATGACGATGTAGATTGCGAGGTGAAGAGTCCATCTTATCATACTCGTGAACTAAACAATAGTCTTGTAACTGTAGGACTAGATGGGGGTAACGCACACAAACTACTGGAGGAACTCAGCAGGTCAAGTTAGCATCTACAGAGAAGAATAAACAGTTGATGTTTTGGGCCAAGATGAAGGGTCATGGCCCCAAACATCGATTGCTTATTCTCAAAGTTCCAAGTTCAGTGTCCATTTATTATAAAAGTATGTGCTGTTTATTATATTCTCAGATGCTGCCTGGCCTGTTGAGTTTCAATAGTGTTTTGTATGTGTTGCTCTGGATTTTGAGCATCTGCAGAATCTCTTGATTTTTGGGATAGGTTGGGGTAGCTACAGGTATGATTCAGCATCTGCAGTTAGAGAGGAATTACGCTTTGTAGTGTTCACCCCGATGGTAGGGATGAAGGAACAAGCCTGAGTTTCCACCCTCACTGTTATAATTCAACCATGTTGGAGGACATACTACATGTGAGACAGAAGAAACAGAACCAGTAGAGGCCATTTGTCCCCTCTGAATTGGTTCTGCTATCCAGTAAGGTCATGGCTGATCTGAAAAGAGACTTCAACTTTCCTGTCTTCTCTGTTCCTTGTGTAGCTTGGAGTGTCAGAGACTGAGGGGTGACCTTATAGAGGTGGATACAGTCATGAAGGGCATAGATAAGACTGTAAGACTATCGGGAGCAGAATTAGACCATTCAGGCCATCAGGTCTGCTCCGCCAAGCCATCATGGATGATTTATTATCCTTCTCATCCCCATTCTCTTGACTTCTCCCTGTAACCTTTGATGTCCTTACTAATCAAGCTCCGCTTTAAATATACCCAAAGACTTGGCCTCCACAGATGTCTGTGGCAATGAATTCCTCAGATTCACCATCCTCTCTCTAAAGGGATGCCCCGCTATTCTGAGGCTGTTCCCCCTGGTTCTAGACTCCCCCATTATAGGAAACATCCTCTCCATGTGCAGTTTACCTGGCCCTTTCAGTATTCAATAGGTTCCCCCCATTCTTAGAAACTCTAGTGAGTACAGGCTCAGCGATGTCTAATGCTCCTCTTACATTAACACTTTAATTGCCAGGATCATTCTTGTGAACCTCCTCTGCAATGCTAGCACATCCTTTCTTAGATAAGGGGCCCAAAACTGCTCACAGTACTCTAAGTGAGGTCTGAGATGAATGTAGCATTGAGGAATCAATGACGAGAGGGCACAGGTTTAAAATGAAAGCGGAGAGATTTAAGGGAACTTCAACATCTTTTACACAATGGGTGATGCGTATGTGGAATTAGCCATCAGAGGAAGTGGTTGCTACAACAACAACTTTGAAAAGACAGTCAGACAGTCAGACAGTTAGACGGATTGAAAAGGTTTCGAAGGTTTATGTGCCAAACTCTGGCAAATGGGACCAGATTGGATAGGGCATATTGGTTTGCATGGAGTAGCTGGGCCAAGGGGCCTGTTCCCACGTTGTATTACCATCACTAAACACTCTGACAAACTTCCACAGATATACAGTACCATCACCAAACACTAACAAACTTCCACAGATATTCAGTACCATCACCAAACACTCTGACAAACTTCCACAGATATACAGCATTTTGCAAAAGCCTCAGGCACATGTGAACAAAGTTCTGTAAAGCGAAGATGGTTTCAAAGATAATGAAATTAAAAGCTTCTAAATATAAAAAACCATAAAGAATAGTAAATTGTAAATATTAAATCAAATCAATATTTAGCGTGACTACCATTTGCCTTAAAAACTGCATCAATTCCCTTCGGTACAGTGTAGTGCAGTTTTAAAAGAAAATGAGCTGGTAGGTTATTCCAAGCATCTTGGAGAACTTGCCATAGTTCTTCTTCAGACTTTGGCTGTCTCCTTTGCTTCTGTCTCACCAGGTAATCCCAGACAGCCCCGATGATGTTGAGATCAGGGCTCTGTGGAGGCCTTACTACTGAAACCATACAAAATCTAGGGTGCCTAAGACTTTTGCACAGTACCATACTGTTGGAAATGTCCTAACTGGTTGCGTCATGGTCTGTCATGGAAATACAAATGCACAGGGACACAAGGAGCTTCATAGAGTAGTGGACTTGACCCAGAAATTCACAGGCACGTCCCATCTCCACCATTCTGATTCTGACTCTGAACATGAAGCTCTGCCTCAAGATGGCAACACGTTTCAAAGCAACGCACACAAAATGCTGGAGGAACTCCCCAGGTCAGATAGCATCTATGGAAATAAATAGACAGTGGACATTTCAGGCCGAGAATCTCCTTCAGGATTGGAGCGGAAGGGGCAAAGGTAAAGGGTTGTAGAGGAAGAAATCTGATAGGAGAGGAGAGTGGACCATAGGAGGAAGGGAAGAGGAGGGGACCCGGGGGAAGGTGATAGGTGGGTGAAAAGAAGTAAAAGGCCAAAGTGGGGAATAGAAGAAGAGGGGAGGGGAGGGGAATTTTTTTTTACTGGAAGGAGAAATCAATAAACAGGTCATCAGATTGGAGGCTACCCAGACAGTAAGGTGTTGCTCCTCCACCCTGAGGGTGGCTTCATCTTGGAACAAGAGAAGACCATGACTGATATGTTGGAACGGGAATGAGAATTGGAGTTTAAATGTTTGGCTACTGGGAAGTTCCACTTTTGGCGGATTCAGCGGAGGTTCTCGATGAAGGACGTCGCTTTAGAACAGAGATGGGGAGGAATTTCTTTAGCTAGAGCGTGGTGGATCTATGGAATTCTTTGCCACAGATGGCTGTCATTGGAGGTCTTAAGGCTCTTGATTAATCAGGGTGTCAACAGTTATAGGGAGAAGGCAGGAGAATTGGGTTGAGAGGGATAATAAATTAACCATGATGGAATGGCAGAGCAGGCTTGATGGGCCGAATGGCCTAATTCTGTTCCTACGGCTTTTATGTTTTAGATTCCCCACATAAGAAGCAATGTCTTCTCGGTAGCTACCCTGCCAAAGTCCCTCAGAATCTTATACATCACAGGAGGGGGTTCATAGCTGTGCTGCTGGTTATGAAAGTCCATACAAACTCTGTTCTGGTGGAACCATGTCCCTTAGGATTGTTATCTCAGCAGTTGCTGTGGGAATCTGCTCCGGAGAAGAAAACTGGAATGGGGGAACATTCATTTTAGTTTGAACATCTTAATATTTTCGGGGCAACATAGTACTCGATAATTCTTTCTTAAGATGCTCAGTTGCTTGATGTGAGTTCACTGTCATGGTGGTGTAAGCTCCCCAGTTACGTATCCACACACACAAAACGTTGGAGAGACTCAGCAGGTAAGGCAGCATCTGCAGGTGGGGAACGGCCAGTCGACATTTTGGGTTCAGACCCTTCAAGACGACTAGGAAGGAAAGGGGCAGAAACCAGAGTATGAAGACGGGGTGACGGGAAGGATTGATTACAAGTTGTCAGGTGATACGTGAGACAGGTGAGGAAGAAGGTGGGTGGATGGGCGAAGGAGGGGATGAAGTAAGAAGCTGGGAGGTGATAGGTGGAAATGGTAAAGAGCTGAAGAAGAAGGAATCTGATAGGAGAGGACAGTGGACCATGGAAGAAAAGCTTGAAGGAGGGGAACCAAGGTGAGGTATAGGCAGGTGAGGAGAAGAGAAGGGGTGAGAGGGGAACCAGAATGTGGAATGGGAAAAGAGGAGCGTGAGACTAGTGAATAGTCTCAGCCTGAAATATTGACTATTTCCCTCCATAGTGTTGCCTGACCTGCTGAGTTCCTCCACCATTTTGTATTTGTTGATCCAGATTTCTGGCAACTTCAGAACTCTTGGTGTGTCCTTCCAGTTACGGCGCTACTTTTTTTCCAACCAGAGTGTCTTGGATGAGAGTTTCTGGGCTGAGGTCCCTCTGTCCTACCACTGAGGCATAGTGATGCTGTTCTGATAGTGCTGGAAATGGTAGAACTGAGGAGGTGAAAGAATGAGATTTTCTTCAGACCACATTTGTAGTATTGTGTTCCATTCTGGTCACCTCATGATAGGAAGGATGGGGAAGCTTTAGAGAGGGTGCAGAAGAAATTTACCAGGTTTAGGGAGCATGTTTATGCATTTAGGTTGTGTGAGCTGGGGCTTTTCTCTTAGGAGTGAAGTTTCTATGTTTCTATGTTCTATGAAGGAGAATGAGAGGTGCTTTGATAGAGACAGATACAGTAGGAGCATTTAAGAAACTCCTAGATGGGCACATGTATGATAGAAAAATGGAGGGCTATGTGGGAGGGAAAAGTCGGACTGATCTTAGAGTAGATTAAATGGTTGGCATAACATTGTGGGCCGAAGGGCCTGTATTGGGCTGTAATGTTCTATGCTCTATGTTCTATGATTCCTGGGGGAAAGGGAATGGAATGATGTGTAGAGTCCGGATTCTGTCCATGTTGCAAAGATATGCAGCCTTAGTGGGTGTTGTAGATGGACCTTGGAGTTCAGGTTCATGGTTCCCTGAAAGTTTCATCACACATAGACGGGGGGGTAAAGAAGATATTTGGCCTGCTGGCCCTAATCAGTAACACTGGCCTCCATCTATCTACATATCATCTGCAAACTTAGCAACAAAGCCATCAATTCCTTCTTCCTAGTCATTGACATATAATGTGAGAAGAATTGGTCCCAGCCTGCACGACACCACTAGTCACCAGCAGCCAACCAGGAAAGGCTCCCTTTATTCCTATTCTTTGCCTTCTCCCAGTCAGCCAAAGGTCTGTCCATTCCTGTAACTCATACACTTTGCACAATACCATGAAACTGCTATGTCTGCACTTTGGTTTTAGAAATTAAATTAAGAGCAACCCCGAAAAATGCAGATGCTGGAAATCTAGAGAAAAACACACAATGACTGGTTAGGCTGATGAAGGGTCTCGGCCCGAAACGGAGACTGCTTATTCCCCTACATAGATGCTCCCTAAAAATAGTATGGTTGGCCTCTCTTGGTTTTTTTTGCATTGTAGAAAATCAGGAGAAGCTGAGTGCTGAATATTTCTGATTAATGCCAAATAAGACACATTTAGATTTACACTCTAAGTTATAACTTGATATTTAAGGAGGTAAGACTTGGCATACTGATGTACTCTTTCTTGCTGTGTGTAATAGACACGCTTATTCAGTAACCTTCTTCAAAATGGAAGCTGGTTATCACTGTACAGGAACGCAGCATGCAGAAGTTTTCCATGGAGTTTTTCCTACTTTTACACACAGCAGGAGATCCACGATCAAAGGCAGATACAACCCTCGGGGCAAGAATTTATGTCATATAGTCACAATTGCAATGACATTACCAAAAGTTCTGAAACACAAAGTCAAAGTATGTCTATATTACCATACACTACCTTGAGATTAATTTTCTTGCAGACATTTACAGGAAAACAATAGAATTCATGAAAAACTGTACATAAATAGACTGAGATACAACCAATATGCAAAGAAGACAAATAATACAAATAACAAATTAAATAATACTGAGAGTATGAGTGGTAGAGTCCTTGAAATCTATGTTCTCAGAATTATTGACTCTTGTCAGTATATGTTTAGTATGATCACACACCCTCAAGGACTGCAGTCACTTCACAAGCCTTTGGTACATGTGCACACATTTGAACATAGAACATAGGGCACCACAGAAGCGTAGTGGATAGTGCGACACTATTACAATTCAGGGTGTCGGAGTTCAGAGTTCATTTCCGACGTCATCTATAAGAAGTCCTCACCACGAGCGCACGGGATTCCTCGGGCTGCTCTGGTTTCCTCTCACGGTCCAGGGACGTACTGGTTAGTAGGTTAGTCCGTCATTGTAAATTGTCCTGTGAGTAGGCGAGATGGGTTGATGGATGTTGCGGTCTGTTGGGCCAGAAAGGCCTGCTCCACGCTGTATCTCTAAAATAAAATAAAATAATGATTGCATAGTACAGATCCTTTGGCCCATGGTGTTGTACCGACCTTTTAACCTACCCTAAGATCAATCTAACCATTCCCTACCATATAACCCTACAGTTTTCTATCATCTGTGTGCCTATCTAAGAGTCTCTTAAATGTCACTAGTGTATCTGCCTTTACCATCACCCTGGCAGGGTGTTCCACACACCCACCACTCTGTGTAAAAAAAAAAAAATTAACTTTGACTTTCCTCCTATACTTCCCTCCAATCACATTAAAATTAAAATGAAAATCAGAGTATTTAGTGTTCCGGGATGTGACTTGCAAGCTCAGATCTTGTGCTGGTCCTGTATGTGCTGTGAAGTTTAAATTGATTGGCCTTATTGTAATTACACGGACCTCTTACAATGAAAAATTAAAAGGTGTGTATATGAAGACTTGTCTACGAGAGGGGTTTCTTATACCAGTATAGTAGGATTCTTTGTATCCCTCAGCTCTTTCTTTTTTCCAAAGTAAAATTTCTAGATATCGATTTCCATAATACCTTCAGTTCGCAGGGAACTGGGAGATGTTGTAACATGTAAATTAGCAATTTCTTTTCTTGAGATTAGCTTGTGGACAAAATCTGTTCTGTAAACTCAAACACAGGACATCAATTCACCAGGCAGTGTGACTTGCACCAGATTAACTTAGCATAAACCATATTTATGTAATCCACATGTAGAATGATGTGAGGCTTTACAGTCATGCCTCTGGTTACTGTAGTTGTACAGTATTGAGAAAGGCAGGCAGTTTCTCATCTCAGCATCACTGTTTATCACTGGGTTGCATCAAACAACATCATTGGCGGGAGTAACCTCTAAAACATCATAGATGACAATACTTAAGGAGAGCTTTTGGCATATTGGCTTTCATAAATCGGGCTTTCATGAGTATGGGAGTTGAGATGTTGAAGTTCTATAAGACATTGGTGAGGCCTAATTTGGAATATTGTGTGCAGTTCTGGTCACCTAACTACAGGAAAGATAGCAATAAGATTGAAAGAGTGCAGAGAAAATCTACAAGGGTGTTGCCAGGACTTGAGAATCTGAGTTATAGGGGAAGGTTGAGGAGGTTCAGACTTTATTCCTAGAACATAGGAGAACATTAGAGGATGTAACATTATGAAGGGTGCAAACAGAGTGAAACTGATAGGGTGACGCTGGGTGAAACTAGAACTACAGGCCTTGGGTTAAGGGTGAAATGTTTAATGGAAACATGGGGGAAAATGTTTTCAGTCAGAGGGTGGTGAGTATGTGGAATGATCTGTCAGTGGAAGTGGAGGATGCGGTTCGATTCCAACACTTACAAGAAATTTGGATAGGTACGTGAATGGGAGGAGTATGGAGGGTTGGGGTCCAGGTTGATGGAACTAGGCAGATTAATAGCTTGGTACAAACTAGATGGGCCAAAGGGCCTGTTCTTGTGCTGTAATGCTCTAAGACTCCACGACTCTACAGCTATTGTATCATCTCTGTGTTCTGGTGTGGATTTGAAATGATTCTGGAGGCTTGTCCTGATAGGATCAGACTTGTACAGCTGGTCATCTCTAAGTTATTTTACATAGTTTATTTTAATTTTATCTAAGTAACCTTAAACAGAAATTTGTCAAAGTGCAGAAAATTCACTAAAACCCCTCAAATATGGGTATTTTTTATGTACTTACATTGGCTTAAAATCTAAACTTAAGGTAGTCACTAACACTAATGGTTAATAATATCAAAATCAAAAATCTATAAATTTGTCAACACACAAAATGCTGAAGGAACTCAGCAGGTCAGGCAGCATCTGTGGAGGGAATGAGCAGTCGACATTCCGGGCGAGACCCTTCACCAGGGCTTTGTTAAGAGTCGTTCCTCTTAAGGGAAGTTGAGAATGCAGGTTATTTATTGAACCCTTGATTCGTATCATATCTAAAATCATCTCGGAGGGGTGGATATATATCATAAAGCTAATTTAGTAGCTTGATTCTTAAGAATTATTTGCAAGCTTGGCACTTTTTGCAATCACAGAGTGACCCAGGTAATGATAAATCTCTTCAATAAGCTTTCTTTGTTAAAATATTCCTCCCCCCTTGACAATTTGTTCCTCGACTAAACCAGACGAATGAGTTTTAAGCATGGCTCTTAAATTGCTCTCCTAATTCTAACCTATGGGGCCTCACATGGCTACTACATGTGGTGAAAAACTCCAACTCCTTACCTCTGATTAATATCTCTACTAAAGTTTGCCTTCTGTGATAATACAGCAAGTGTTTTCCGTCGCGATCGTTTTACTGACTTTATGCTCGCTTGTGTGGGTTCAAAACTGGTACAAAATTACCATCAAATTGGTTTGCAGGTTTGGTTCCAAAACGCACGAGCAAAGTTCAGGAGGAATCTGTTACGGCAAGAAAATGCAGGGGTTGATAAAGCATCTGACGGCACTTCGCTTCAAGCAGGAACGCCGTCTGGTCCAGCGTCAGAAATTTCCAACGCCTCTCTAAGTCCTTCAAGCACCTCCACTACTTTAACTGACTTAACTAATCCTTCTATGCCAACCGTGACGTCGGTGCTGACGTCAGTGCCTGGTAACCTCGAAGCTCACGACTCCCGAAGTCCCACACAAACTACACTAACAAACCTTTTCTGAGAACACTCTTTTACACGATTCCCACGAAGAGGAAATTCCTAGTTTAATTATAACTGTATTTTTAATAGATACTTTGTACAACTGACTAATAGCACTATGGATCTATACTGAAAACTGATTCAAATCTGGGAAAAAAAAGTTTACAGTCGGCTGCGGAGAAGCTTTGGAGAGTTAAGATGGATCCCCTATTGTGTAACTGTACAATTCTGTGGACTGAACATGCAATGAATTCAAAATCTGAACCATTAAATAAAGTTGGCTAGGAATTACGTGTAGTTCTAAGTTTTCAAAGACTGTCATGTGCCTTAATACACTGTCTTGTAAACACACAATGGACTGCATCTGCGTTCAATTCAGATTTATGAGGTCGGCTCTTTAACACTTGTCTTTCTGGTGCACTGGAAGCTCAGAAACCTTTCAGAATGTCACAGTGGAAGGTCAGTTTCAATAAAGTTGTGCTAACGTTGTAAAACAAAACACAAAGCAAGAGCTTTTTGGACATTGAAATATTGTGGTTGGAGAGATGGAAGTGTCTGTGTAACCCTTTGGATCCATCTCTGTGTGCTGGAGTTCAGGGGTCTATTATCGCTAACTGGAGAGGTAACATTTGGTTTTATTGGGTATTTTCAGCGTCGGACCGTCAGCCATTTCCTTTTGCTGCTGTGCCCCGCACACATTTGTTTTGCGTTATTTAATATATTCCAGTCTGAGGACAGAAGCAACTAAGACATTACAAGCTATCCAGTTCAGGTAATGTACTCTGATGGTCCTTTCATGAATGCAAACCTGCCTGTCTTCTTGCCGGAGATGTCTGTAATGTATCCCTCTGAGTTTGAGCACACACACAGCGTTAATTTTAAACACCTTCTGCAGTTGGATTGTTAACTGGTGATTTGTGGCAGTGTATGGCTGGAAGCTGAATTCATAAGACCATGCGACAAAGTGAGACCATTTGGCCCAGCGAGACTGCTCCGACATTCCATCATGTTTGATTTATTATCCCTCTCAACCCCATAACCTTCTCCCCGTAACCTTTGACGCTCTGACTAATCAAGAACTTATCAACCTCTGCTTTAAATATACCTAATCACTTGGCCTCTACTGCCGTCTGTGGCAGTGAATCCACAGATTCACAACCCTCTGGCTGAAGAAATTCCAACCCGTCTCTGCTCTAAATGGACGTCCCTCTATTCTGACCTCTGCGCCCTACTATAGGGAACATACTCTTCACACCCACTCTATCTAGGCCTTTCAACACTCGATAGGTTTCAATGAGACTCCACCCCCATTCTCCTAAACTTATCCTTCAAACTCACAAACAGACGATGAAAAAGAATTTATAGATGGATCTGCGTTATGAGAGAGATTGGGAAATGACTGGTTCTGACCGGCAATAAAGTTGCTGGGATTTCAATAGGATCGATGTACATGAAATAATTGCCAAGTAGATTCCAATTAACCCAAGTGAAAGAATCAAACCCCACCTCCAGTCTGTGGAAGGAGCTGAATATTTACGTCCCGCTCCCGAATTAATCCATGAAAACCCGAGGTGGAAATAGATTTGCTTTGGATATCGTACCTTTTAATTTTAGGATTCAAACATTTTAAATATTTGAATGTTACCAACGCGTATAATGTAAATTTAACATTTTTTTTTATCTTCCATGGGACTCAAAAGTTCTAAGTAACTTCATTATCAAAGTACGTATCTGTCACCATAAACCACCCTGAGATTCGTTTCTTACAGGCATTCACAGTAAGACAGAAATACAATACAGTCAGTGAAAAGCCCCACACAAAGACTCACAACCAAGGTGCAAAAGAAGACTAAATAAATAAATAATACTGATCTCAATGCATGCACGTTTGTTTGGAAAGTTGATACTGAGTAATTATCCAATCAAATCGAACTTTACTTTTGAACGAAAGATTTTTTAAAATGTGTCTATCAATTTCTTTTATTTCACTGTCGTCGTCGGTCGGGTGGCCGTGCGATGTGTGTAGCTCTCTGCGGGTGAGCGCTGAGAGCTGCCAGCATTCCCCCCCCCCCCCCAGTCCGACACAGGCTGCAGCCCCTCCACTTCGGGCTGTCCCGCCGGGCCCCTGCTTCGAGCAAAGTTCAGCTGCAGGTCCGAATGTCTGTTAATCTGGTTCACTGGATTTCTTTTTTTTTGTTGCGTTTCCAAGTTCTTACAATGGCAGCAGCTTGCCGGCAGACTTCTGCGAGGTTGCCGTATGAATCAGCAACAGATCTATTTCAGTCCGAGGATTGATCTGGAGAACACGGAGGAAGAAAGGCCGCTCAGATTGGAGGCAGCTGGCACAATAGATATCACTTTGGAGAGGACACAGCTAAGAGCCAAGCCTCTGCTACTATAGAGAGCTCAACTTCTTCCAAATAGATTAATTGGCACGGAACGAAAAGAAAACAGTGAGAGTGCTGTGATGTCAAAGCGCCATGCCCGAGTTCGATGTATTCAGTATTTACTGGGATGGGATTCAGTGTTTCTTCCGCTGGGGCCGTAACAGCGTACATTCAACAACAATATAGTCGCACCAAAAGGTTTGTATCAGATGTCCAAGGCACCAGATGCCAAGGCAATTGTGTGTCTGATGTAGTACCAGCCTAGACTTGTGAAACAAGTATTTAAATTGTAAACTCCAATCAGTTCGGATTGGCAACAATATCTCTTCACACATTCTCCATCAGCACAGGTGGACCACAAGTCTGTGAGCTCAGCCCCCTGCTTTACTCGCTTTACACCTGTGACTGTGTGGCCAAGCTCAACTCCAGTACCATCTTTAAGTTTGCTGACGACACCACTGCTGTTGGCTGAATCAAATCTGGTGACGAATCAGCGTATGGGAGGGAGATTGAAAATCTGGCTGAGTGGAGCCACAACAACCTGGCACTCAATGTCAGCAAGACCAAGCAGCTGATTATTGACTTCAGGAGAAGGAAACCAGAGGTCCATGAGCCAGTCCTCATCCGAGGATCAGAGTTGGAGGGAGTCAGCAACTTTAAATTCCTCAGTCTTATCATTTCAGAGGCCCGGCAATTATGAAGAAAGCAGGGCAGTGCCTTTACTTCCTTAGAAGTTTGGGAGATTCGGCATGACATCTAAAACTTGGGCAAACTTCTGTTGAAATGTAGTGGAGAATACATTGACTGGATGCATCGCTGCCTGGTATGGAAACGCCAATGTTTTGAATGGAAAATCCTACAAAAAGTTGTGGGATATGGGCCCAGTTCACCACGGGTAAATCTCGCTCCACCACTGAGCACATCTACAAGGAGTGCCGTAGCAGGAAAGCAGCATCTGTCATCAGAGATCAGAGACCCCCACCACCAGGACATGCTCTCTTCTAGCTGCTGCCATCAGGATGAAGGTACAGGAGCCTCTGGACTCATACAGTCAAGTTCAGAAACAGTTAATACCCCTCAACCATCAGGGTCTTAAACAGAGGGGATAATTTCACTCAACTTCACTTGCTCCATCACTGAACTGTTCCCTTTCAAGGACTCTTCATCTCATGTTCTTGATATTTATTGCTTATTTATTATTTCATTTCTTTCTTTTTGTATTTGCACAGTTTTTTTGTTTTTTTGCACACTGTTAGTCCGTCCTGTTGGTGTGGCCTTTCATTTATTCTAATACGGTTATTGGATTTGCTGAGTATGCCCACAAAAAATGAATCTCAGGGTTGTATATGGTGACGTAGATGTACTCTGATAATAAATTTACTTTGAACTTTAATTTGATCAACCAGAAAATACTAAACACAAGAGATTCTGCAGATGCTGGAAATCCAGAGCAACACACACAAAACGCTGGAGGAACTCGGCAGGCCAGGCGGCATCTATGGAGGGTAATCAACAGTGAACATTTCGGGCGGAGACCCTTCATCAGGACTGGAAAAGGAGTGATAGAAGTCAGAATACTGAACCCAGAAGACCGAACACAGAATGCACAAGCCAAAGCCAGAATCCTGGCTTCTTCCCCCTTCCTTTCCACTCCTGATATTTATTTATTTCGTTTAGCGATGCAGCCTGCTGTAGGCCCGACCAGTCCTTACAGCTAAGCCATCTCAGCAACTCCAGTCAAAGCCAATTAGCCCTAATCTCATCACAAGGCAATTTACATTGATCAGTTAATCTGCCCAGTATGTCTTTGGATGGTGAGAAGAAACCAGAGCACCTGGGGAAAACCCACACACTCCACGGGGAGGACTAACAGAGACTCTACAGCTAGGCGCTGGAATTGAAAGCCCAACTCCAGAGCGCCCACGCCGTAATAGCGTCACGCTAACTGCCATGTTACCGTGGCACCTGTGATTACGTATTTCTAGTCCCAATGAAGGGTTCTGGGCTGAAATGTTGACTGTTTATTCGCCTCCATAGATGCTGCCTGGCCTGCAGTATTTTGTGTATGTTCCACCAGTAAGTAATGTGTAGCCAGACTGTAACCTGAAGTACATTAGAAGCTTATGCAGTGAAATTTTTTTCGCCAGTTTGACATTCTGTGTGCAAATGTGCTATCACTTTGGATTATTTTTAAATGAAGGAGTTCACTTTCTCGCTGGGCGAATGTGGACAGATGTGACGGCTCCTCGATATGAAACTTCCATAAACCTGTTTAGGCGAGGACCACATAATTGCATTAATTTTATTTTGATTGTATTTTTTAGAGATACAAATGTGGAACGTGACCTTCCGGCCCACCGAGCCACATCCCCCAGCAATCCACTTATTAAACACTAGTCTAATAACAGGACAATTTACAATGACCAATTAATCTACGAACCGGCAAGTCTTTGGACAGTGGGAGGAAGCCCACGCGGTCCACGGGGAGGACATAAACAGACTCCCCACAGCGAACTCCAGAACTCTCTGAGCTGCAGTACCGTACCACTAACACTAGGCTACTGTGGCGCCTATCAATTCATTGGTTTTAATGAATTAAAAAATAAACTGTTCATTGTCGTTAAAAGAATCTAGAGCCGTAAGCAGAAAAGATAATCAGATACAGTAGCAAATTCTACTTAACGTCGTGAGTTTGAGTGTGCAAACATTTTCTCCCTCTAAGTACTTCTGGTATTTTTCACAGCTCTTGGGACTTAGTAAGAATCCAGTGTTGCATTTCCCTTGTCTGAAGAGACAGGCAGATGTAGAATTATCTTTGCCTTTTCTTTTCAAACCCGCAAATGGTGACAGGAGGATGACAAGGCTGCTCCTTCCAGATAAAAACAACACCATAGGAAGTCATGGCAAATGGAAGCAAGTCTCCAACCATTGACAGAGTGACTGATAACAGAATTTGAAGGATGCAAATTATGGACTGGTTACACAGGCACCATCGATACTGTTTTCCTCATGTCCAGCAAAATAATACCTCTAAAAGAGTTTGAATAAGCTTGATAAAGAAAAGTGGAAAATATATTATTACATATTGAAGGAGGTGGAATAGTTTTGAATCACAGGAGGTTCTGCAGATGCTGGAATCCGGAGTAAGACACACAAACGCTGGAGGGACTCAGCAGGTCAGGCAGCATCTATGGAGAGAAATAAAGAGCTGAAATTTCATGCCGAGATCCTCCATCATGACAGGAAAGGAAGGGGGCAGAAGACGGAATAAGAATTTATTTATTTATTTTTATTTATTGAGATACTGTGCAGAAATGGCCTTTCCAGCCCTTCAAGCTGCGCCACCCAGAAACCCCTGATCGAACCCTAGCCTAATCACAGGACAATTTACAATGACCAGTTAACCTACCAACTGTTATGTCTTTGACTGTGGGAAGAAACCGAAGAACTGGGAGGGAAACCCACATGGTCAAGGGGAGAACATATAAACTCCTTACAGACAGAGGCAAGAATTGAACCCGGGTCGCTAGCACTGGAAAAGGGTTGTTCTACCCATGAAGGTGATCATTGGCTCATTATCCCTCTCCATAGATGCTGCCTGGAATATGGTTGAGTTTTTCAAGCATTTCTGAATCAAGTATCTCATTTCCATTGGGTTCACTACATTGAGGCTGGTCCCTATTCTGAATCCTGCACTTTTCACAGTTCGAGACTATGTTGAGGTCATTGCAGCTCTGATTATCATGGCATTACAGACACAGTTTACAAAATAAACCTGATCTAGCAGAAGACTATTAGGACGCAATGCAGTTTCGTACAAACACTTTAATGATCTTTGCCGACCCTTTATATTGTTTTGATGCTGTGGTCTTTGTCTGATTGTGAAAAGCACGCTGGCTTTGAATGCTGTACATTTTCTATAATATCAATTGTACCTGTCCTGTACACATTGTTGTGCAGTTGAATGTGATGTATTTGAACAGTCTCCATTTTTGTTGATATGTATAAATTAGCATAAAGTAGTTCTAATTTTTAAAGTGTTCTCTTGGCGGTGAATTTAATCCACAAATCCATGTAAGTGTACAAGTGAAAAAAAAATGGCAGACATGCTTTCCACCACAGGCACACAGACAGTGGCTGCACGCTTTAAAGACTCGAAGTGTAAATTTTTACAGAGGGTATGACATCATTGAAAACAGAAATGACAAATCTTTTTCAGTTAGTGTCAGTACATCTTATTTATTTATCTAGAGATACAGGTCAAGCCCAACAATCCCCTATTGCACTGCCCAGCAATCCCCTATTTTGTTTGTTCGTTTATGTGCCATGTCGTATGACGTGGGCGATCATGGTCTACCCCTGACCATGATCGTTCTTTGCAAATTTTTTGACAGAACTGGCTTGCCATTGTCTTCTGGGTAGTGTCTTTTCAAGATCAGTGACCCCAGCCATTATCAATACTCTTCAGAGATTGTCTACCTGGCGTCAGCGGTCGCATGACCAGGACTCGTGATGTGCACCGGCTGCTCGTATGACCGTCCACCACCTCCCATGGGTTCACATGACCCTGATCGCGGGGGCTAAGCGGGTGTTACACCTTGCCCAGGGTGATCTGCAGGCTAGCGGAGGGAGGGGGCACTTGACACCTCCACCCTGCCACCCAACTCCCAATTTAAGCCTAGCCTAATCATGCAACAACTTACAATGACCCATTAACTGGTTTGCCTTTGGACTGTGGGAGGGAACGGGAGCACGCTGAGGAAGCAGGAAGCATATGTGTTGACAACAGAGGAATGTACAAACTCCTTACAGATGACGTTGGAATTGAACTCCCAAACTCCGACACCTGGAGCTGTTGTGCGAACCGCTACGCTACCTTTCTGGAGATATGAAAACTTCTTAGGTAGAAGTAAAAGGTTAGAAGGTATTTAGGGAGCTAATCACTTTGTAAATATGATTTTTTTTTGCAGGTAGAGCAAGTACTTGGGGCAATTGAGGCTGCCAGTTCTGAGGTTTGGAATGTCCGATCGTTAAAAACATTGGGAGTTGTAGGCCTGGATAGTAGGTGACTTCAAGACGGAAGTTATTTGAGAAGTGAGCTGCCATGATTAGTTCACTCAGCTGCTGTTGAAAAGATGTAACTTGGCTGTTAGGCATTTTTTTCAATTCAAATTGTTTTATGTCATTTCCAGTACACAAGTGTAAAGGAGAATGAAATAATTGTTTCTCCAGATCTGATACAGCACAAAAAATACACAATAAGATAAAGAACACAATAATCATAAAAATGCAATAAATATAATTACATAAGATAGCTTATATACATAGATTGATTGTATGTCCATAAAGAGACACTAGGCACAGAGTGTCTGAACATAAGGCAACTGAAAGGAAATGATAAAGTGGTGGTGATTGGGGGAGTGGAGGGGTGGGTTAGTGAGTAGAGGTGTTGATCAGCCTTACAGCTTGGGGTAAGTAACTCTTTTTGAGTCTGCTGGTCCTGGTGTTGATGCTAAGTAGCCTCCTCCCTGATGGCAGTGGAACAAGCAGTCCATGAGCAGAGTGGATGGGATCCTTCATGATGTTAAGGACAAAGGAACTGACACAGAGATATAAAGTTCAAAGTTCAAAAGTTTAAAGTAATTTTATTATCAAAATGCATACTGCATATGTCACCATATACAGCCCTGAGATTCATTTTCCTGTGGGCATACTCAGCAAATCTATAGAATAGTGACTATAACAGGATCAATGAAAGATCAACCAGAGTGCAGAAGACAACAGACTGTGCAAACGCAAATATAAATAAATAGCAATAAATAACGAGAACATGAGATGAAGAATCCTTGAAAGAGAGTCCATAGGTGGTAGGAACATTTCAATGTTGGGGCAAGTGAAGTTGAGTGAAGTTATCCCCTCTGGTTCAAGAGCCGATAGATGAGGAGTAATAACTGTTCCTGAACCTGTTGATGTGAGTCCTGAGGCTCCTGTACCTCCTTCCTGATGGCAGCAGTGAGAAGAGAGCATGGCTTGGGTGGTGGGGGTCCCTGATGATGGATGTGCTTTCCTGCGACAGTGTTTCAAGTAGATGTGCTCAATGCTTACTCTTGCTGCAAAAGGCAAATAGTGCTCCCAAATGGGGAACGTGTTATCAAATATCAGCACAAAGGAATTCATGAATAACAATAAGACTGCCTCTTTCACAGTCTTCTGCTGTTAGTTCCTGCCTACAGCGGAATACCTGTGATAGAGCCTAGCAGTTCTTTATCAAGACTATGTTGTTTTTTTTCATTCTCTGTTGTTGAATGATACCTAATTTCAAGCCATTCTTCATTAACAGCCTTCAGTGAATCAGGTAACTGCACTCCTTGGCCACTTTATCAGGTACCCCCTGTATATAATAAAGTGCCCACTGATTGTATGTCTGTGATCTTCTGCTGCTGGAGCCCACCTTTCAAAGCTCGGCGTGTGCATTCAGGATGCTGTTCTGCACAACAGAATCATAGAAAAGCACAACACAAACAGGCCCTTCAGCCAATGCAGTCCATGCCAAAGCACTTAAACCGCCTACTCCCATCCACCATACCTTCAATACTCCTACCATGTACCTATTGTAACTTCTCTGAAACTACTGCTGAAGCACGTGGTTATTTGAGTTACTGTCACTTTCCTGTCAGCTTGAACCAGTCTGGCCATTCTCCTCTGACCTCTCTCAATAAGAAGCTGTTTTCACCCACAGAACTGCCACTCACTGGACGTTCTGTCTTGTTTTTTTGCACCATTCCCTGTAAACTCTAGAGACTGTTGTGTGTGAAAATCCCAGGAGATCAGCAGTTTCTGAGATACTCAAACCAGCCTGTCCGGCATGAAAAATTATTCCACAGTCAAGAAGGCATTTCTTCCTCATTCCTATGTTTGGTCTGAACAACAACTGAACCTCTTGACCATGTCTGCATACCTTAATGCCTTGAGTTGCTGCTGCAAGATTGGCTGATTAGATACTTGCACAAACAAGCTGGTATAGCTAATAAAGTGGCCACTGAGTGTACCTCTTGGCTGTTGTTAGATTTGTAAATCAAAGGGTTAGTATGTTCTTATGATGAAAGAGGTCCTATTGTCCGGATTCACTTGGCATGAATAACTTTAGATTCCTGGATTCCCTGAGGTATTGACTGGAATATCGGATGAGAAAATCAGGTTATTTATCATACTTCTTGTGAAGAGTTTCAATGAGTCATGAAAGAGATGTATGTAGGGTGTTGTACAGAACAAAGCTGGCAGAGATATTGTGGGTGTTCTGGTGCTTCAGAAGACATGGTAGTGTAGCGGCCAGCAGGATTCTAAACAACACCAGTGACTGCGGTCTGGTTTCCGCTGCTGTTTGTAGGTACTACCCGTGTCCGTGAGGGTTTCCTCTGGGTGCCCCAGTTTCCTCCCACATTCCAAAGGCGTATGGGTTAGGATTAATAAATTTTAGGCAGGCTACATTGGCGCCAGAAGCGTGGCAACACTTGAAGGTTGCCCCCAGCACACGCTCGGACTGTGAGAGAGGAGAGGGGGAGGGAAAACAAAAAGGAAAAAAGAATCGAGCCTCTCCTGAGGGCACAGGAACAAAGAACACAGAACAGTACAGGCCCTTCGGCCCATGATGTTGTGGCGACCTTTTGACCTACTCCAAGGTTGTTTACTCCTTCCTTCCCACAGAGCCCTTTATTTTTCTTTCATCCATGTACCTATAAAAAAGTCTTTTAAATGCTCTGACGTAGCTGCTTCTACACCTCCCCTGCAAGCACGTTGCGCACCCAGCACACTGTATGGAGGAAACCTATTTCCGACTTCCTTCCCCCATACTTTCCTCCAATTACCTTAACATGATGCTCCCATTGTATTAGCCATTTCTGCCCTGAGAAAAAGCCTCTAGCTGTCCACTCTATTCATACCACATATCATCTTTTATACCTCTATCAAGTCACCTCTCATCCTCCGTCTCTTCAGAGAGAAAAGCCCTAGCTCGCTCAACCTTTCCTCATAAGACATGCTCTCTAATCCAGGCAGCATCCTGGTAGATCTCCACTTCTGAGAAATCAAGCTGTGGTCAGAGATGGGGTACCTCATGTCATCGTTCCCGGGGGGAATGTCAAGTTCCACTCTCTAAGCTGGACGTAAATGATTTCCAGGGAGAAGAAGAGTCAAGAAGTTATCCCTGGCATTCTGACCAATTCTTGGCCCTTAGCTAACCCAAAAGCAGATGGCCTGGTCATAGTCACATTTCTGAATATGGGAGCTTCCTATGGACAAAATGACTGCTGTCGCTTATGATGATTGCTAGGTTTCAAAAGTGTGAAATGGTCACAGGATGTTATGGCCACCCCAAGGTAATGGCTGCTGGTGTATGCATCAGAGTTTCCTCATTTACCTGCTCTCCGGAGAACCGAAGAATGACACCAAGGAGAAGAGAATTGGATCTCCTCACCTGCCCATCACCTCCCTCTGGTGACCTTTCTCTTTCCCCTTCTCCATGATCCACTCTCCTCTCCAATCGGATTCCTTCTATTTCAGCCCTTTACCTTTTCCGCCTATCACCTCCCAGCTTCTCACTTCATTGCCCCGCCCCCACCTGGCTTCACCTATCACCTGCCAGCTTGTAATCCTTCCCCTCCCCCCACCTTCTTACTCTATTCTAGCTCCTTCCCCCGTCCTTCCCAGCCCTGATGAAAGTCTCGGTCCGAAACATTGACTGTTTATTCCCTTCCGTAGACGCAGCTTAACCTGCTGAGTTCTGTCGGCATCCGGTGTGTGTTGCAAGGGGAGAAGAGAATTGGATCAGCTGGGGGAACTCAACAGGTCAGGCCGCATCTCAGTAGGAAAATGGACATGCGATGTTTCCAGTTGAGACCCTAAGAGTAGATGTGAGGCGCTCAGTATAAAAAGGAGGAGGGAAGGAGTGCTGCGTTCACCATGTCAGTCCCTGGCCTCCTCTACAGCCACAATGCGTCCACACTCAGGTTGGAGGAGCAACGCCTTATATTCCATCTGGGTAGCTTCAACCTGACGGCATGAGGATCGATTTCTCCAACTTCTGGTAATTGCTCCCCCCTTCACCATTCCCCATTCCCACCTCCCTCCCTCACCTTATTTCCTTACCTGCCCATCACCTCCCTCTGGTGCTCCTCCCCCTTCCCTTTCTTCCATCACCTTCTGTCCTCTCCTATCAGATTCTTCCTTCTCCAGCCCTGTATCCACCAATCAACTGCCTGGCTCTTTACTTCACCCCCCTCCCCTCTCCGGTTTCACCTATCACCTGCCACCTTGTACTTTTTCCTCCCCTCTCACCACCTTCTTACTCCAACTTCTCGTCTTTTTCTCCAGTCCTGATGAAGAGCCTTGGCCTGAAAAGTCAACTGTTTACTCTTTTCCATAGATGCTGCCTGGCCTGCTGAGTACCTGCAGGATTTTGTGTGTGTTGTTCTGCATTCACCTGCTGGCTCTTTACACTGGCCATCACCCCTCTATCTTTCACTTCAGATGAAGGATCTCAGTCCAAAGATCATTTTCTTCCACAGACACTGCCTGACCCACTGATTTCCTTCAGCTTTCTGTGTGTTGCTCCAGGTTCCCGCATCTGCCGTCTCCTGTATCTCCCAGGGGTTAGAAGGAGCTGATGTATCAAGGGAAGGTGTGGTAGGACCTAAAAGCAGTTCCATGCCTACAATATTTTTGTAAAATTATTTTGCACAGGATCGGGGAGATTTTCCTTGTGGAGGTTAATAAGTGAATTTAAACTTTAAAAATCATCTCTGTCTCAAAGAGCTTACATAATTTAAACTTGGATAATATGAACAGGGTGAGTAAAATTCTCCAGAGGAACTTGAGTCTATTATTAGATGTGTGAGGACCTCCGGTGCATATCTAATACAAGCAGCTCGGTCGCACCTAGCAACAGACAACACAGTTGTGTAAACAAAGACAATTGAAACCATGCTTCATTGAAATAAAATAATAAAATGCTCATGTCAATTCTAGTGATGAATCACGTATAGGGATGAATGTTGGTAATATGATGTCTAACCATTGCAACATCTCCCCAAGTGAGGGCAATACACTAAAAGGAATGGGAAGAGGTGTGGGTACCAAGGAGGGTTTGAGATTAAAAATTGATCATCTGCACATAACCATCTAGTTTAGTCCAAAGTTCAAGGTAAATTTAAAACATGCATGTTGTCACCGTATACCACCCGGAGATTCATTTCCTTATGGGCAATTCACAGTAGATACAAAGAAACACTATAGAATCAATGAAAAACTACACACAAAGACAGACAAAGAATCAATGTGCAAAAGGAGACGAACTGTGCAAATACAATAAATAACCAATAAAATAACAAAGTAATAAATAGATAATAAATAAATAATAGATAAATGATAGAAGTGTTTAAAATTATGAGGGGGATTGACAGAGTTGACGTGGTTAGACTTTTTCTATTGAGAGTGGGGAAGATTCAAACAAGAGGGCATGGGTTGAGAATTAGAGGACAAAAGTTTAGGGGTAACATGAGGGGGAACTTCTTTACTCAGAGAGTGGTAGCTGTGTGGAACGAGCTTCCAGCAGAAGTGGTTGAGACAGGTTCGATGTTGTCGTTTAAAGTTTAATTGGATAGATATACGGACAGGAAAGGAATGGAGGGTTGTGAGCTGAGTGCAGGTCGATGGGAATAGGATAGGGTAAGAGTTCGGCACAGACTAGAAGGGCCGAGATGGCCTGTTTCCGTGCTGTAATTGTTATATGGTTATATATGGTTATAAATGAATAAGTATTAAATAATATTGAAAACAAAAGTTGTAGAGTCCTTGAAAGTGAATCTGTTGGTGATGGAATCAGTTTAGTGTTGGGGTGAGTGATGTTATCCCCTCTGGTTCAGGAGTCTGATGGTTGAGGGGTAATAACTGTTCCTGAACCTGGTGGAGTGGGACCATATGCTTCAGTACCAAATTTTCTTCCTTTTCTTCCATGGACTCAACAGGCCAAATAGATGACTTTTGTTCTGTAATGATCCTGTGAGATGAACTTTTGTATTTGATTCGAAGAGATCTAGTGACAAAGTACAGAAAGAGGACATTCAGCCCATTGCCTCCATACTGTTATTAAGGATCAATTTTATTTGCCATATACATTTACATGTATTAGGAATTTGCTGTGATATGTTGGTCAGGGTACGACATGGAACAAAAACCAACAACATTCAACGATCTTAAAGTATAGAGAATTATATAAAAATAAGATAATGGCTAAAGTACAGAGATGGAATAAAATGTGCATAAAATACATAAATAGCAGCAGGTATTTACAATGTAAACAACACTATAAACAGTAGTTAATTCCAGCACTTGGCCCATACCATAAGCCATGGGATCAGAATTAGGCCATTCAGGCCATCAAGTCTGCTCTGCCATTCCATCATGGCTGAATTACTTTCCATCTCAACCCCAATCTCCTTTTCCCCAAACCTGAACCCCAAACCGGGTTCAATTCCACTGCTATCTGGAAGGGGTTTGTACGTTCTTTTTGTGACTTGTGGGTTTCCTCCAGGTGCTCTGGTTTCCTCTCACATTCCAAAATGTACCAGTCAGTAGGTTAATTGGTCACGTGGGTGTAATTGGGTGGTGTGGGATCATTGGGCTGGAAAACCTGTTACCGTGCTGTAATGCTAAATAAAATAATTTTAAAAATTAAACCAAAAAATATCATGATGTATATGTCAGTGAAAATCAACCTGGACACAAAAGACCTTGCATTGGCTGGAAATCTTGAACAACACATACAAAATGCTGGAGGAACTCAACAAGTCAGACTGAGTCAGGCTACGGAGAGGGATAAATAGTTGATGTTTTGGTCCATGACCTTTCATCAGGGCAGATCCATTAGGGTAGCTTCCAACCTGATGGCATGAATATCGATCTCTCCAACTTCAGGAAATTTCTCTCCCCCACCCCACCTCTTTTTCCATTCCCCATTCTGGTTACCATCTCACTCTTCCTTCCCTTTCTCCCATGGTCCACTCTCCTTTTGTATCAGATTCCTTATTCTTCAGCTATTCACCTCTTCCACCAATCACCTCCCAGCTTCTTATTACGTCTCCCCTCCCCCACTCACTTTCCCCCTTACCTGGTCTCACCTATCACCTGCCAGCTTGCATTCCTTCTCCCACCAACAGTTCCGATGAAGTGTTTGGTCCGAAATGTCGTCTGTTTATTCCCCTCCATAGATGCCGCCTGATTCTAATGCTTTTCCATGCCTGGGTGACTCACGTGTTTGTCTAGAGCCTATGGAGATGTTATCTGTAACTCTACTTCCACCACTGTCTCAGGCAATGCTCTCTGACGACTCACCACTCTCAGCTCCCCTCTAAATCTCTTACCCCTTATCCTGAGTTTACTGTATGTTTTATTTCATTTTAGAGATACAGTGTTTAACAGGCCTTTCTGGCCCAATGTGCCACACTGCCTAGCATCTCACTTAACCCTAGCCTAACCACAGGACAATTTACTGTGATCTATTAACCTACTAACCGGTACATCTTTGGACTGTGGGAGGAAACTGGAGCACCTGGAGGAAACCCATGTGCTCACTGGGAGAATGTACAAACCCCTACAGACGGTGTTGGAATTGAACTCCAAACTCTGATGCCCCAAGCTGTAATAGTTTATTGTGCTGACCCTTACGCGACTGTGGCGTATCTACCTCCGATATTCCAGGGAGTACAAATCCAGTCTATCCTCATAACAGAAACCCTGCAGTCCCAGGAAACATCCTGGTGAGTAGTGTCTGCTCCCTGTCCAGCACCACCACCCTTTTCCGATGGTGTGATCACCAGAACTGTGTACAGTGCTCCAGATGAGGTCTCACCCCGATGTTTTCTACAGTTGGAGTAAAACTTGCCTCCTCCTCTACTGCCACCATGAGGCCACTCTCAGGCTGGAGGAGCAACACCTGATATTCTGCCTGACACCATTCGGCACAACACTTTTACGGCTCGGGTCATTGAAGTTCGGAGTTCCATTCCGCGGCTGCCTGTAAGGAATTTGTATGTTCTCCCCATGACTGTATAGGATTCCTCCAGGCGCTCTGGTTCCTCCACAGTACAAAGACATACCTGGGAGGTTAGTTGGTAGGTAATAGGTGAATTGTCCTGTAAATATGTTAGGGTTAACTAGGTGGGTCACTGGGTGGTGTGGGGTCTGTTCTGAGCTGTATCTAAATAAATAAATAATCTGATGGCATGACCATTGATTTCTCTCACTTTGCATAAGTTCTTCCCCTCCCCTTCCCTCTTTCTTTGTTCCCCATTTTGGCTTCCCTCTCACCCCTTCTCTTCTCTTCACCTGCACATCTCCTCCTCCTTCCCATTCTCCATGGTCCACGGTCCTCTCATAACAGATTCCTTACCTTCGACCTTTCACCTATCACCTGCCAGCTCACTTTCATCCCCTCTCACCCACCCACCAACCTTCCCCCCTCACCTGGTCTCACTTATCGCCTGCCAGCTTCTCACTTTCATCCCCTCTCACCCACCCGCCAACTTTCCCCCCTCATCTGGTCTCACCTATCACCTGCCAGCTTCTCACTTTCATCCCCTCTCACCCACCCGCCAACTTTCCCCCCTCACCTGGTCTCACCTATCACCTGCCAGCTTGTACTCCTTCCCATCCCCCACCTTATTCTGGCTTCATACCCCTTCCTTTCCAGTTGCGATGAAGGGTTTTGGGCTGAAGTTTGACTGTTTATTCCTCTCTACAGAGGCTGCCTGTTCTATGCTTTGACTAAAGAAGATCTTATCTTATCTAGAAACAAGAGAAAATCTGCAGATGCTGGAAATCCAAGCAACACACACAGGAACTCAGCAGGCCAGGCAGCATCTATAGAAACGAGTACAATCGACGTTTTGGGCCAAGACCTTTCCGCAGGCCTGAAATGTCGACTGTTTCTTCATTTCCCTCGATGCTGCCTGACCTGTTGAGTTCCTCCAGCATTTTGTGTGTGTTGCTCTTATCGTATCTACATTCTCCAGCAGCAAGGAGAGTAAGACAAAGTGGAAGAAAATTTATTCAAGACATAAGATTGTTTAAAACCAGAAGATCATAAGGACATAGGAAGTAGCAGATAGGAGCAGAATTAGGCCATTTGGCCCATCGAGCCTGCTCTGCCATTTCATCATGGCTGATCCATTTCCCCCTCAGTCTCATTCTACTGCCTTCTCTCCGTAACCTTTCACACCCTGACTAATCAAGAACCCATCAACCTCTGCCATAAATACACCCAATGACTTGGCCTCCTCATTCACCTGTGGCAACAAATTCCACAAATTCACATCCGCTGGCTGAAGAAATTCCTCAGAATCTCCATTCTAAATAGATGTCCCTCTATTCTGAGACTATGTCCTAGACTCCCTCACTATAGGAAACATCCTCTCCACATCCATTCTATCTAGGCCTTTCAACATTCAACAGGTTTCAATGAGTTCCCCCCACCCCCGTTCTTCTAAATTCCAGTGAGTACAGGCCCAGAGCCATCAATCAGTCCTCAAATGGTGACCCTTTCATTCCCAGAATCATTCTCGTGAATCTCCCCCGAATCCCCTCCAACATCAGCACACCCTTTCTTAGATAAGAGGCACAAAACTACTCACAATGCTCCAAGTGAGGACTCACCAGTACTTCATAAATTCTCAACGCTTCCTTGCTTTTATATTCTAGTCCTCTTGAAATGTACACCAACACTGCATTTGCCTTCCTCACCATCAACTCAACCTGCGAGTTAACCTTCAGGGAATCCTGCACAAGGACTCCCAAGTCCCTTTGCGCCTTGGAATTTTAAATTTTCTGTCCAATTAGAAAATAGTCTATACTGTTGTTCCTTCTACCAAAGTGCATTGCCAGCCAGTGGTGTAGTGGCATCAGCACCGGACTTCGAGGTAAATAGTCCTGAGTTCGAATCTAGCTGGCTCCTTGCATGCTTCTCATTCGTGCTAGGTTGAGCATTGAGCGACAGCTCATGAGAAACAAGTGCTAAGAGAAAGGCAAAAATGCCGCCCAATGTGCCACAAGGTGCGAAAAGGAACAACAATAACAACTAAAGTGAATGACAATACACTTCTCAACACTATTCCATTTGCTGCTTCTTTGCCCATTCTCCTAATCTATCTGTCCTTCTGTAGCTTCTCCACTTCTTCAAAACTAACTGCCCCTCACCTCTCTTTGTATCATCTGCAAACATGGCCACAAAGCCATCAATTCTATCATCGAAATCATTGACATATAATGTAAAAAAAAATTGGTCCCAACACTGACATTACTAGTCACTGCCAGCCAACCAGAAAAGGCTCCCTTTATTCCCATTCTTTGCCTCCAGCTAATTAACCAATCCTCTATCCAAGCTAATATATTTCTGTAATACCATGGGGTCTTATATTGTTAAGCAGCTTCATGTGTGCCACCTTATCAAAGGCCTTCTGAAAATCCAGATGCACAACATCCACCATTTCTCCTTTGTCTATCCTGCTTGTTATTTCCTCAAAGAATTCCAACAGATTTGTCAGGCAAGACTTTCCTTTAAATAAAAGCATACTGACTTTGGCCTGTTTTATCATGCGTCTCCAAATACCCAGAGACCACATTCTTAACAATTAACTCCAACATCTTCCTAACCACTGAGGTCTGACTAAGTGGCCTATAATTTCCTTTCTTCTGCCTCCTTCCCTTATTGAAGTATGAAGTAACACTTGCAATTTTCCAGTCCTCTAGAACTATGCTAGAATCTAATGATTCTTGAAAGATCATTACTAATGTCTCCACAATCTTCCCAACCAATTCTTTCAGAACCCTGGGGTGTAGAAAATCTGATCCAGGTGAATTTTCCACCTTCAGACCTTACAGCTTCCCAAGCATCTTCTCTCTAGTAATAGCAACTGCACTCTCTTCGAACTTATGACACACTATGAGTGTCTTCCACCGTGAAGACTGATGCAAAATACCTATTTAGTTTGCCTATCATTTCCTTGTCCCGATTACTACCTCTTCAGCGTCATTTTCCAGCGGTTCAAAATCTATTCTTCCTTTGCTTTTACTCTTTATATGTCTGAAGAAACTTTTGGTATCCTCTTTGATATCATTGGCTAGCTTATCTTCACATTTCATCTTTTCCCTCCTTATGTTTTTTTTAAATTGCCTTCTGTTGGTTTTTTAAAGCTTGCCAATCTTCTAACATCCCACCAATTTTTGTTCCGTTATATAGCCACTCTTTCATTTTTATGTTGTTTTTGACTTCCCTTGTTAGCCACAGTTATATCATTGTGCCTTTAGAATCTTCTTCAGCTTTGGGATGTACCTGTCCTGCGCCGACCAAATTGTTCCCATAAGCTCCAGCCATTGCCGTTCTGCCATCATCTCTGCTACTGCCCCCTTTCATTCAACTTGGCCAGCTCCTGTCTCATGCCTCTATAATTTCCTTTACTTCACAGTAATACTGACATATCTGACTTTAGCTTCTCCCTCTCAAACTGCAGGATGAAGTCTATCAGATTGTGATCACTGCCTCCTAAGGGTTTCTCTTCCTTAAGCTCCCTAATCAAATCCGGTTCTTTACACAACACCCAATCCAGAATAGCCTTTCCCCTAACTGGCTCAACCACAAACTGTTCTGCAAAGCCATCTCGTAGGTATTCTACAAATTCTCTCTCTTCGGATCCAACAGCAACCTGATTTCCCCAATCTACCTGCATATTGAAAACCCGCATTACTAAAGTAACATTGCCCCTATTATCCTGATGAAGGGTCTTGGCTCGAAACGTTGACTGTACCTCTTCCTAGAGATGCTGCCTGGCCTGCTGCATTCACCAGCAACTTTTATGTGTGTTGCTTGAAATTCCAGCATCTGCAGATTTCCTCGTGATAGCCCCTATTACATGGCTTTTCTATCTCCTATTGTAATTTGTAGCCCATATCCTGGCTACTTTTCAGAGGCCAGTATACAATTCCCATCAGTGCCTTTTTCTCTTGCAGTTTCTTAACTCTACTCAACAAGGATTGTACACCTTCCAATTCTATGTCACCTCTTTCTAATATTTAACATCCTTTCCTGTACATAAGTGTAAATAAGAATGAAATAATTATTACTGTGGACCCTATGCAGCATATAAAAACACAATAAATATAAATACGTAAGATAGCTTATATTATATATATTGAAATTATGTCTATAAAATAACGCTAGGCACAGGAGTGTCTGTACATAAGATGACTGACAGGATATGATGAAGTAATGGTGGTGGGGTGTGTGCAGGGGTGGAGGTGTTGATCAGCTTTACTTGGGGAAAGTTACTGTTTTTAATTCTGGTGGTCCTGGTGTGGATACCATTTAGCCTACTTCCCGATGGGAGTGGGACAGACAGTCCATGAGCAGCGTGGGTGGGATCCTTCATGATGTTACTGGCACTTTCCGGCATCTTTCTGTATATATGTCTTTGATGGTGGATAGGCTGATGCCAATGACGTGTTGGACAGTTTTGACTACCTGTTTTCCTGTCTGCCGCAGTGCAGTTTCTATACCATGGAGTGATGTAGCTTGTTAGGATGCTCTCCACTGTGTACCTGTAAGGCAGATCAGTAAAGCAGGGTACAGCAAAGATATACAGGGATGTTCCAGGAGGGGACAGTAAATGAGGAAATGAGAGGGTGAGGTAAATGGGGAAACTATGGAGGAGGAGAAGATGGCAGAGCGATGGCAGCACGCGTGGCCACTTCGGTGGTGATTTCTGTTATCTGTTAAGTAGGGGACCGTGCCCAATTCTGATTTGATGGAGATGGACGTGAGAGTACGGAGGAACATCTGGAAAACTTCTGAAATGCCCGCTTCGCTGCCGCTGCTACTGTGTGGTAACCAGAATCTCCAGAGCCGAAGGCCCCGAAATCCTCGGCTTTGCTTGTTTCAGCAGCCAGGGCGAGGTCGAAGGCACTTGGCAGAGGATGGTGCTCGGGAGGCTGTATCAGAGCGGCTGGTCGGAAGCTCGAAGTTTTTGGACGGATAGACTCAGTGTCGGCTGTGGTCGGCTGCTTCCAAGGCATCGGCAAGTTGACGGTGCCTGGAGATTTATGACAGGGAGTTTCTCCCTTTTGCCGCCTGCTATCGGGGACTCGGAAGTCAATCGACTCGGGGACTTTGGAGACGTTATTTACCGTGCTCATGGTTTGTTCTTCATCAAATTATGGTATTGCTTTGCACTGCTGTAACTATATGTTATAATTATGTGGTTCTGTCAGTGTTAGTCTTTGGTTTGTCCTGTTTTCTGTGATATCACTCCAGAGAAACATTGTATCATTTCTTAATACATGTAAAGAGGACAATAAAAGAGGATTGAGTGTTCTCATAATCTTATAAAAAACAAACAAACTAGGGTGGCGGGGTGGAGATACGTCCCTACCAAGGTAGGTGTAAGTCACTCCTTCCCTCTGGCCTTATGAATGAGTTTGTTGATCCTGTTGGTGTCTGCTACCCTCAGCCCGCAGCCCTAGCTCACAACAGCAAACATGATCGCACTGGCCACCACAGACTCATAGAACATCCTCAGCATCGTCCGGCAGATGTTAAAGGACCTCAGTCTCCTCAGGAAATAGAGACGGCTCTGACCCTTCTTGTAGACAGCCTCAGTGTTCTTTGACCAGTCCAGTTTATTGTCAATTCGTATCCCCAGGTATTTGTAATCCTCCACCACGTCCACACTGACCCCCGGATGGAAACAGGGGTCACCGGTACCTTAGCTCTCCTCAGGTCTACCACTAGCTCCTTAGTCTTTTTCAGATTAAGCTGCAGATAATTCTGCTCACACCATGTGACAAAGTTTCCTACCGTAGCCCTGTACTCAGCCTCATCTCCCTTGCTGATGCATCCAATTATGGCAGAGTCATCAGAAAACTTCTGAAGATGACAAGACTCTGTGCAGTAGTTGAAGTCCGAGGTGTAAATGGTGAAGAGAAAGGGAGACAAGACAGTCCCCTGTGGAGCCCCAGTGCTGCTGATCACTCTGTTGAATACACAGTGTTGCAAGCACACGTACTGTGGTCTGCCAGTCAGGTAATCAAGAAGGAGTAAGGAGAAAAACAATCGAATATAAATGAAATATAAATATAAATCTGATTCTGATTCTGGTTTTTAGAATCTTATTGTTGCCAGCATTTATTGCATCCTCCCCCCAGTAACCTTCATGAAGTTGGATGTGAGCTGACAGTCTGAACCACTGTAATCTTCTAAATTACAGTGTTGGCAAAAGGAATTTTGTCATTTGGATCAGTGACGGTGAAGAAGTAGCAAGATTTATTCAAATTTCAACGATATGGCTTGAGTGTTCTCATTGTTATTGCTGTGTTTCTGTGTAGTTTGTCATCGATTCTATTGTATTTCTTTGTTCTAGGGTGAATACCTGCAAGGAAATAAACCTCAAGGTAGTATCTGGTGATATATGCGTACTTTTATTTTGAGCTTTGATATTTCTTGGATCATTGGTGCTTACTGCAATACTGTGGTCTAAACCTTATCCCAATGCTGTGTCAAAGCCAATGACGTGCTTTGGCAAGATGGCACAAGCAATCAATGCGACTGATAGCGACGTTCTGCAGACAGTTCACAAAACTACTTCTTCTCTTAAATATACAGTACATCTACCACTAATCTGTCTGTGATTGGAGCCTGTAATTTACATTTCGATGATGTGTTTTTGAGCAATCTGGCACTTTTGCTGTCTCTGGGGGAAATTGGTGTGGTTGAGAGAGAGTCTAAGAATGTGCAGAGTTTGCGGGTTGGGATTTGATGCTTTCTTTGAACGGGTTCCATGGTGTTTGTTTGTTTTGTGGCTGCCTGCGGGAAGACAAATCTCAGGGTTGTATACTGCATATAATAAAACCATAAGATATAGGGGCAGAATAAGGCCATTCAGCCCATCGAGTCTGCTCCACCATTCCACCTTGGCTGATCCCGGATCCCACTCTACACCTATTCACCTGCCTTCTTGCCATATCCTTTGATGCCCTGTGCGATCAGGAAACGACCAACTTCTGCCTTAAATATACTGACAGACATGGCCTCCACCACAGTCTGTGGCAGAGCATTCCACAAATTCACTATGCACTGGCAAAAAAAAGTTCCTCCTTACCTCGATTCTTAATGGTCACCTCTCAATTTTGAGGCTGTGACCTCCAGTTCTGGGTACTCCCATCATAGGTAACATTCTCTCCACATCCGTCCTATCTGGTCCTTTCAACATTTGGTAGGTTTCAGTGAGATACCCACGTATTCTTCTAAATCCCAATGAGTACAGGCCCAAAGCTGCCAAACACTCCTCATATGTTAACCCCTTCATTCCTGGAATCATCCCTGTGAACCTCCTCTAGACTCTCCCCAATGACAACACATCCTTTCTGAGATATGGGGCCCAAAACTGTTGACAATATTCTAGCTGCAGCCTGACTCGTGTCTTATGAAGCCTCAGCATTATCTCCTTGCTTTTATATTCTATTTCCCTTGAAATAAATGGCAACATTACATTCACCCTCTTTACCGCAGACTCAACCTGTAAATTAACCTTCTGGGAGGCTTGCATGAGGACTCCTAAGTCCCTCTGCACCTCTGATGTTTGAACCTTTTTCCCATTCAGATAACAGTCCACACTATTGTTCCTTTCACCAAAATGCATCATCATACATTTCCCAACACTGTATTCCATCTGCCACTTTTTTGCCCATTCTTCCAATTTGTCTAAGTCCTGCTGCAATCACATTGCTTCCTCAGCACTACCTACCCCTCCACCTATCTTCATATCAACCACAAACTTTGCCACAAAGCCATCAATTCCATTATCCAAATCATTAACAAACTATGTGAAAATTAATGGTCCCAATATTGACCCCTGAGGAACACCACTAGTCACTGGCAGCCAACCAGAAAAGGCCCCTTTTATTCCCACTCGCTGCCTCCTGCCTGTCAGCCATTCCTCTATCTATGGCAGTATCTTTCCTGTATTGCCACAGGATTTTACTTTGTTAAGCAGCCTCATATGTGGCACCTTATGAAATGCTTTCTGAAAATGCAAGTAAGTGACATCCACTGCCTCTCCTCTGTCCACTCTGCTTGTTACTTCCTTGAAGAACTGTAACAGATTTATGAGGCAAGATTTCCCTTTACAGAAACTATGCTGACTTTGACTTATTTTATCATTAGTCTCCAAGTACCCTGAAACCTCATCCTTAACTCTAGACTCCAGAACCCAACCACTGAGGTAAGGCTAACTGGCCTATGGTTTCCTTTCTCCCTTCTTAGTGGAGTGACATTTGCAATCTTCCTGTCCTTGGGGACTATGCTAGAATCAAGTGATTCTTGAAAGATCATGACCAATGCATCTGTTATCTCTTCAGCAACCTCTCTCAGGGCTCTGGGATGTAGTCCATCTGGTCCAGGTGACTTATCCACCTGAAGACCTTTCAGTTTGCCTAGAACCTTTTCCTTTGTAATAGCAATGGCACTCACTCCTGCTCCCTGACATTCATGAACTTCTGTCACACTGCTGGTGTCTTCCACAGTGAAGACTGATGCAAACTACCCATTAAGTTCATCTGCTATTTCTTTCTCCCCCATTACTACCTCATCAGTATCATTTTCCAGTGTTCCAATTTCAACTCTCACCTCCCTTTTACTCTTTATATAACTGAGAATTTTTTTTAGTATCCTGCTTTATATTATTGGCTAGTTTGCCCTTATATTTCATCTTCTCCCTTCATATAGCTTTTTTAGTTGTCTTTTGTTGGATTTTAAAAGCTTCCCAATCATCCAACTTCCCACTCACTTTTGCTACCTTATGTGCCCTTTCCTTAGCTTTTATCTAGTCCTTAACTTCCCTTGTCAGCCATGCATGCCAACCCCTGCCATTTGAGAACAACTTCTTCTGTGGGACATATCTATCCAGCACCTTGTGAACTATTCCCAGAGCCAGCTCTGCTCTGCTGTCATCCTCAGCAGTATCCTCCTCCATTCCATCTGGGCAATTCCTCTCTCATGCCTCTGTAATTCCCTTTATTCCATTGTGATACTGATATATGTGACTTAGGCTTCTCACTCTCAAATTGCAGTATGAATTCAATCATATTATGATCACTGCCTCCTAAGGGTTCCTTTACATTAAGCTCCCTAATAAAATCTGGGTTATTACACAACACCCAATCTTTCCCCAAGTAGGTTCCAGCACAAGCTGCTCTAAAAAGCCATCTTGTAGACATTCAACTAAGTTCCCTCTCTTGCGATCTGACACCAACCTAATTTTCCCATCCCCTTGTATATCGAAGTCCCCCATTGTAATCATGACATTACCTTTATTCCATGCTCTTTCCAGCTCCCTTTGGAATCTCAACCCCACATCTTGGCTACTATTTGGAGGCCTATATATGATTCCCATATGGTTTTTTTTAACCCTTGCAGTTTCTTAACTACACCCACAAAGATTCAACATTCCCTGACCCAATGTCATCTTTTTCTGAAGTTGAATTCCACCCCTTACCAACAGAGCCACACCACCACCTATATCTTCCTGTCTGTCCTTTCAAAATTAAGTATATCCTTTGATGTTAAACTCCCAGCTATGACCTTCTTTCAGCCATGACAGTGATCCCCACGTCGTATCAACCAACCTCTAATTGTGCCTTATTCTGAATCCACCTTATTCTGAACGCTACGCACATTTAAATACAGCCCCTTCAGTCCTGCATTCTTTGCCCTTTTGAATTTTTCCTGTGGTATAATTTAGTTATTTGCTCTGTCTGTGTTTGTACCCAATAATTGGCTTGTCCTTCCTTGCTTTCACGTTACACCCATCATCTACTTGTAAACCTGCTGGCTCATCCTCAGCTCTATCATACTGGTTCCCATCTCCCTGCCAGAATAGGGAGTTGTTATTTGTTTATTTTTTTTTAGATTATGAGAACACTCAGTCCTCTTTTATTGTCATTTAGAAATGCATACATGCATTAAGAAATGATACAATGTTTCTCTGGAGTGATATCACAGAAAACAGGACAAACCAAAGACTAACACTGACAGAACCACATAATTATAACATATAGTTACAGCAGTGCAAAGCAATACCATAATTTGATGAAGAACAAACCATGGGCACAGTAAAAAAAAAATCTCAAAGTCCCGAGTCGATCGACTCCCGAGTCCCCGATAGCAGGCAGCAAAAGGGAGAAACTCTCTGCCATAAACCTCCAGGCACCGTCAACTTGCCGATACCTTGGAAACAGCTGACCACAGCCGATACTGAATCCATCCGTCCGAAAACTTTGAGCTTCTGACCAGCCGCTCCGATACAGCCCCCGAGCGCCATCATCTGCCGAGCGCCTTCAACCTGTCCCCGGGCATCTGAAACACGCAAAGCCGAGGATTTCGGGGCCTTCAGCTCCGGTGAGTCCAGTTACCACACAGTAGCAGCAGCAGCGAAGTGGGCATTTCAGAAGTTTTCCAGATGTTTCTCCATACTCTCACATCTATCTCCATCAAATCAGAATTGTGCATGGTCCCCTACTTGACAGATAACAGATATACTTTGATGTTAAAAAAGATATTTATTTAGAGATTCAGCTCGGAACAGGCCAATGAACTGCTCTGCCAGTAACCCTCGATTTATCTCCAACCTAATCACAGGACAATTTACAATGACCAATTAACCTACTAATTGGTACATCTTTGGACTGTGGGAGGGAACCAGAGCACCCGGAGGAAACCCACGTGCTCACTGTAAGGAACACGTAAACTTGCCTAAAGAAGACGCTGGATTTGAACTCTGAACTCCAGCACCCAGAGCTACAAAACATCGTGCTAATCCCTATGTTACCATGGCGCCAAAAGACAAAATGTATCAAGATTCACATGTTCACCATCACATACACAGACACAAACATACCATTCTATACACACACGTACACACCAGTACTCATACACACAAAACATGAACACATATACACACACAGACACTCAGAGACACATACATACACATACACACACACACACACACACACAGGCACTCTCACACACGCGCACGCACACACACACAGCTACACACACTCACACAGACACAGATAGACACACACACACCCACACACACTCACACACACACTCACACACACACATTCACACACACACACACAGCCAAACACACACAGCCGCACACACTCACACTCACATACATACACACACACACACGTGCCTGGAGGGAGATTAGTGGGGAGTGATGAATGGACAAGTGAATCATGGAGGGAGCGATCCCTGGGGAAAGTGGAGAGGAAGAGGTAAAGATATGCTTTGTGGTAGGATCCCTTGTGGAAGATAATGTGTTGGATGTGGAGGCTGATTGGGTGACAGGCAAGGACAAGAGGGACTCAATGACTATTATGGCGATGGGAAGATGGGTTTAGCGCAGATTTTCGAGAAATGGAGGAGGATGTGGGTGAGGGCTGTGTCAGTAGTAGAGGAGGGGACCCTGTTGTTTAAACCACACACACTGTTTTTACAAACATCAACGGGTATATGTGAAAAGGAGAGCAAGTCTGATTTCTGTCCATTTATTTATTTAGAGGATTGGCACAGGATAGGCCCTTCTGCCGCACCACCCAGCAATCCACAAATTTGCAATGACCAATTAACCTACTAACCAGTTAATCTTTGAGACTAATTAACCTGCTAACCGGTACGTCATTTCGACTGTGGGAGGAAACCAGAACACCCGGAGGAAACCCATACGCTCACAGGGGGAATGTACAAACTTCTTACAGAGGACGTCAGAATTGAGCTCCGAACTTCAACGCCCCAACTTGTAATAATGTCGCACTAACCGCTACGCTACCATGGCAACCCTATTGTTATTAAATTCCCATCCAGAATTTCAGATCCCTTCCCCAAATGGTAACCGGTGGCTAGGTGGTCGGGCTGCTGATAATTTTTGGAATTTGTTCGCCGAAGATACTATGGGTTAAATGTTGGGATGTGTAGGTTCTCAGCCCAAAATGTTGGCTCTTTATTCCTTTCCATCGATGCTGTCGGGCCTGCTGAGTTCCTTCAGCATTGTGTGTGCTACTCTGGGGTTAGGTCACAGGCCACCTGTGACCATGTACTTACAGTCCCAGTTTCCAGGGGCTGAATGGCCCCATTCTGCTCTCATATTCCTGTGTTGAAAGAACATTTTAACGACTAATTAATATAGACTGTTCTGTAGAACAAGGGGGCGGGGGTGGTAGTTCATCTCAACATTACACAGAAGTTTGGAGATAATGGGACACAAAAATTAGGATGGTGATGCTTGAGATCTTGGTTAGAAATTCTTTCTTCTGCTAATTCAGTACACGTGCTAATGTATTCAGAATAAACACATCTTGCTGCATTAGGATAGTAGTCAAAACAGTCTGATAAGAACACGTTAAACATTCGTGCAACTAATATCACCGTGACATTTCAAGGCTAAATTAATGGATTTAAATTTTTCTCAGGGCATGGGTAAGAGAAAGCCACTTCAATAACGATATTGACTATATTGTCCAAATTTCCCTGAATTTCCCTGCTCTTTGTTGAAATCAAGATTCCAGATTTTAAGGTTCAAGATTGAAGATTCAAGACACAAGTTTATTGACCCCATGTACAAGGAGACATTCAGTGAAATACGCATTGCTTGCATTAATAGCCAACACACCTGGGGAAGTGCTGGAGGGGCAGCCCACAAGTGTCACCACACATTTTGGCGCCAACATAGCGGGCCCATAATACTCAGCAGAACACAACAAGCAACAAAAAGAAGCCCCTTTCCTCCCTCCCATCCACGCACATACTCAGTCCTCTGTCCCCAAGGTGGGCTGACTTCTTCGTTCAGCAGCCTCCAGCGGACTCTGATCCCGATACCGACACACAGACATTGGGCCTTCAACTGCCCTTCACAGCCTCAGAGTGGATGGACATCCTTTTATAACAGAGATGAGGAGGAATTTCTTTAGCCAGAGGGTGGTGAATCTGTGGAATCCATTGCCGCAGACAGCTGAGGAGGCTAAGTCATTGGGTATACTTAAAGCGGAGGTTAATAGGTTATTCAGGTCAATAAAGGTTACAGAGGGAAGGCAGGAAAATAGGATTCAGAGGGAAAACAAATCAGCCATGATCAATTTGAGAAGCTGATTCAATGGGCTGAATGGCCTAATTCAGCTCGTATGCCTTGTGATATTATGGATTCCGTGGCAGGAATACCACCGAGCTGTGGACTTCTGGAATGGAACTCTCCTTAGTGAACTGCTAATCTTTTTACACATCATTCACCCAACTCACACCTTTTACAAGGCTGTTCACCCTCACACATTTACAAAGCTGTACGCCCACACTCAACATATCGATTCCTGAAAGGCAGCTTATAAAAGCGAGAGCATTTTCAAACAGGCCAGCAAAACTATCCGTACAGATTAATAATGGCTCTGATGTGATAGAGACAAGGAGTTATTGGCATGGAATATTTGAATAAAAGGGGAAAAATGAAATCTCTTTCTGAAATTAAACAAAAGCAGTCAGATATGTTTGGACATGTGCCTCTTTTGAGAATGGCAGTACATGTTTTTAAGATTTTGACAGCAGACCTTTAACTGGCTGGCTTCCTGATTTTTTAATCTGAGGCAGACATCTATTATGAAAGCCGTTGAATGTGTAACTGTAAAACATGTGTAGCAGCTACCAGTCTGGCAACGATCTCTGGCTGCAAAGAGGAGATTTAGAATTGTATTATGGCCAAGTAACTGCTTACATGAGGGAAACTGTTTTTAACAAGTGACTCATAAAAGCTGTGAAAAATGTTGCTCTTTCGTTGGAGGGATGTGGGGGACGAGAGAAAAAAATTTGTTCATGCTGCTAAAGTAAGAGAAAGCATCAAGAGAACAAATATAAAATAATTATTATTTTAATTAGAATAATAATTACTTAATTCAATAATTATTATTTTAATTATATTATTATGTATATAGGCTATCTTATGTATTTATATTTATTGAGGTTTCTTTTGCTGCTGCATCAGATTCAGAGGAACAATTATCTTGTTCTCATTTACATTTGTGTACTGGAAATGACGTTAAACAATCTTATAGACAATAGACAATAGGTGCAGGAGTAGGCCATTCGGCCCTTTGAGCCAGCACCGCCACTCACTGTGATCATGGCTGATCATCCACAATCAGTACCCTGCTCCTGCCTTCTCCCCGTATCCCTTGACTCCACTATCTTTAAGAGCTCTATCTAACTCTTTCTTGAAAGCATCCAGAGAATTGGCCTCCACTGCCTTCTGAGGCAGAGCATTCCACACATCCACAACTCTCTGGGTGAAAAAGCTTTTCCTCAACTCCGTTCTAAATGGCCTACCCCTTATTCTTAAACTGTGACCTCTGGTTCTGTACTCCCCCAACATCAGGAACATGTTTCCTGCCTCTAGCGTGTCCAATCCCTTAATAATCTTATATGTTTCAATCAGATCCCCTCTCATCCTTCTAAATTCCAGTGTATACAAGCACAGTCACTCCAATCTTTCAACATATGACAGTCCTGCCATCCTGGGAATTAACCTTGTGAACCTACACTGCACTCCCTCAATAGCAAGAATGTCCTTCCTCAAATTTGGAGACCAAAATGGCACACAATACTCCAGGTGTGGTCTCACCAGGGCCCTGTACAACTGCAGAAGGACCTCTTTGCTCCTATACTCAACTCCCCTTGTTATGAAGGCCAACATGCCATTAGCTTTCTTCACTGCCTGCAGTACCTGCATGCTTACTTTCAGTGACTGATGAACAAGGACACCCAGCTCTCGTACTTCCCCTTTTCCTAACTTGACACCATTCAGATAGTAATCTGCCTTCCTGTTCTTGCCACCAAAGTGGATAACCTCACATTTATCCACATTAAACTGCATCTGCCCACTCACCCAATCTGTCCAAGTCACCCTGCATTCTCATAACATCCTCCTCACATTTCACACTGCCACCCAGCTTTGTGTCTTCTGCAAATTTGCTCATGTTACGTCCCTTCATTTAAATCATTAATATATATTGTAAACAGCTGCGGTCCCATCACTGAACCCTGCAGTACCCCACTAGTCACTGCCTGCCGTTCTGAAAGGGACCCGTTAATCCCTGCTCTTTGTTTCCTGTCTGCCAACCAATTTTCTCTCCATGTCAGTACTCTACCCCCAATACCATCTGCTCCAATTTTGCCCACTAACCTCATATGTGGGACCTTATCAAAGGCTTTCTGAAAGTCCAGGTACACTACATCCATTGGCTCTCCCTTGTCCATTTTCCTAGTTACATCCTCAAAAAATTCCAGAAGATTATTCAAGCATGATTTCCCCTTCGTAAATCCATGTTGACTCGGACCGATCCTGTTACTGCTATCCAAATGTGCCTCTATTTCATCCTTTATAATTGCCTCCAGCATCTTCCCCACCACTGATGTCAAGCTAACTGGTCTATACTTCCCTGTTTTCTCTCTCCCTCCTTTCTTAAAAAGTGGGATAACATTAGCTACCCCCCAATCCACAGGAAGTGATCCTGAATCTATAGAATATTGGAAAATGATTACCAATGCGTCCACGATTTCTAGAGCCACCTCCTTAAGTACCCTGGGATGCAGACCATCAGGCCCTGGGGATTTATCAGCCTTCAGTCCCATCAGTCTATCCAACACCATTTTCTGCCTGATGAGAATTTCTTTCAGTTCCTCTGTTACCCTAGGTCCTCTGGCCACTATTACATCTGGGAGATTGTTTGTGTCTTCCCTAGTGAAGACAGATCCAAAGTACCTGTTCAACTCGTCTGCCATTTCCTTGTTCCCCATAATAAATTCACCTGTTTCTGTCTTCAAGGGCCCAACTTTGGTCTTAACTAATTTTTTCCTCTTCACATACCTAAAGAAGCTTTTACTATCCTCCTTTATATTCTTGGCTAGCTTACCTTCATACCTCATCTTTTCTCCCCGTATTGCCTTTTTAGTTATCTTCTGTTGCTCTTTAAAAGTTTCCCAATCCTGTGGCTTCCCGGTCATCTTTGCTATGTTATACTTCTTCTCTTTTATTTTTATACTGTCCTTGACTTCCCTTGTCAGCCACGGTCGCCCCTTACTCCCCTTAGAATCTTTCTTCCTCTTTGAACCTTGAATTAAAATATTATATTAAATACACTCAGTGGCCACTTTATTATGTACCCCCTCTACCTGTCTATTCATGGTCTTCTGCTGCTGTAGCCTGTTCACTTCCAGGATCGAAGTGCTGTGCATTCAGAGATGCTCTTCTGCACACCACTGTTGTAACGTGTGGATATTTGAGTTACAGTCACCTTTCTGTGAGCTTGAACCACTCTGGCCATTCTCCTCTGGCTTCTCTCATTAACAAGATGTTTTCACCCACAGAACTGTCTCTCACTGGATTTTTTTTTCGTTTTTCACATCATTCTCTGTGAACTCTAGAGACTGTTGTGTGTGAAAATCCCAGGAGATCAGCAGTTTCTGAGATACTCAATCCATCCCATCTGGCACCAACAATCATTCCACTCTCAAAATCATTTAGATTACATTTCTTCCCCATTTGATCAAAATCTGAACCTTTTGACCATATCTGCATCCTTTTAAACGTCGAGTTGCTGTCACATGATTGGCTGATTAGATATTTGCATTAACAAGAGGTGTACAGGTGTACCTAATAAAATGGCCACCGAGTGTTATTTCAATATTATTTAATATTTGTGTTCAATTTTTATTGTGTTTTTTCATGTGCTGCACATATATTTACCTGCTAAGCTATACGTCCTTGGAATGTTGGAGGAAACCAGAGCACCCGGAGGAAACCCACGCAGTCACGGAGAGAACATATATACTCCTTATAAAAAGCGGTGGGACTTGAACCTGGGTGGCAGGTTCTGTAATAGCATTTTGCTAGCTGCAATGCTACCATGCCATCCCCAATTTGGATGGATTTTATATAATAATATAATTAAAACAATAATTAATAAATTAAATAAGCGCCGCACCATATCAGAGAAGTCGGTTACAGGCGGTGGGGTCCAAGCCCCAGTGCATATGGAGGGGAGTGAACCCAATGTTTGGATGGAGATTCAGGCACTGAGCCGGATTGAAAAGGTCAGGGTGTTGGGGCAAGAGGCGAGGGTGGGCCAGTTCACATTGAAAAGGTCAGGGTGTTGGGCCAGAGGCGAGGGTGGTCTGGTTCATATTGAAAAGGTCAGGGTGTTGGGCCAGAGGCGAGGGTGGTCTGGTTCATATTGAAAAGGTCAGGGTGTTGGGGCCAGATGCGAGGATGGTCCGGTTCATATTGAAAAGGTCAGGGTGTTGGAGCCAGAGGTGAGGGTGGTCCAGTCATATTGAAAAGGTCAGGGTGTTGGGGTCAGAGGTGAGGGTGAGCTGGATTGAAAAGGTCAGGGTGTTGGGGTCAGAGGTGAGGGTGGTCCGGTTCATATTGAAAAGGTCAGGGTGTTGGGGCCAGAGGTGAGGGTGGTCCGGTCATATTGAAAAGGTCAGGGTGTTGGGGTCAGAGGTGAGGGTGAGCTGGATTGAAAAGGTCAGGGTGTTGGGGTCAGAGGTGAGGGTGGTCCGGTTCATATTGAAAAGGTCAGGGTGTTGGGGCCAGAGGCGAGGGTGGTCTGGTTCATATTGAAAAGGTCAGGGTGTTGGGGTCAGAGGTGAGGGTGAGCTGGATTGAAAAGGTCAGGGTGTTGGGGTCAGAGGTGAGGGTGGTCTGGTTCATATTGAAAAGGTCAGGGTGTTGAGGCCAGAGGCGAGTGTGGTCCATTTCATTTTGCTGCTCCACCACTTGGCTCTACACTGAACCATGGGACTCTCTGGGCTTCAGTTCAGAACACTATTTGCTTACAGTTATTGTTTGCATGGTGTGTTTTCATCCTCTGCAAATTGGGTGTTCAATGGAGTTTCTTATATGGGTTCTTTTATCTTTTTATGGGTTCTTTTTTGATGAGCATGACGTGTTTTTATTCTCTGCACAATATGTGTTTTTTTTTATATGGGTTCTTCTGGGTTTCTTTGCTTTGTGGCTGCCTGTTAGGAAACTAATCTCAAGGTTGTATAGTATACATGCATTTCGATAATAAATGCTCTTTGCATATTTGAACTTTGAATTTCGATCATGTGGAATGGCTGGTCACCTGGGCTTGGCCAGGGTGGGATTTCAGCTTGAAGGGAACAGCATTGTCTCTTCATTCCCACTTCCCCTCTGGCCAGAGTGGGGTCCTCATCAGTGGAAGGCCACAGCCGAGTTTCAGTACATAAAGTGCAAAAACAGGCTATTTGACCCATTGGTCTATGCTTCAAAATGGCTGCTCTCTCACTAGTCACCAGCTCAAGGTTGCTCCCTCATCGTTCATCAAGGCCTATTCACCTCAACCACCACCAGCGTGTGCTCATCCCTCTTGCAAAGGAAACAAAAGTTTGAATTCTCATAGCACCAGGCTCTAGGACTGCCTCCATCTCTTTGCTATAAGACTCTTTGAGTTTCTTGGTGAACCAGTGTTCTCCTCATCCACACGCATCATAGTTGCTGGTGAACGCAGCAGGCCAGGCAGCATCTCTAGGAAGAGGTACAGTCGACGTTTCAGGCCGAGACCCTTCATCAGGACTAACTGAAGGAAGAGCTAGTAAGAGAGTTGAAAGTGGGAGGGGGAGGGGGAGATCCAAAATGATAGGAGAAGACAGGAGAGGGAGGGATGGAGCCAAGAGCTGGACAGGTGATTGGCAAAAGGGATATGAGAGGATCATGGAACAGGAGGCCTAGGGAGAAAGAAAGGGGGAGGGAGGAAAACCCAGAGGATGGGCAAGGGGTATAGTGAGAGGGACAGAGGGAGAAAAAGGAGAGAGAGAAAAAGAATGTGTGTATATAAATAAATAACAGATGGGGTATGAGGGGGAGGTGGGGCATTGGTGGAAATTTGAGAAGTCAATGTTCATGCCGTCAGGTTGGAGGCTACCCAGATGGAATATAAGGTGTTATTCCTCCAACCTGAGTGTGTCTTCATCTTTACAGTAGAGGAGGCTGTGGATAGATATATCAGAATGAGAATGGGACGTGGAATTAAAATGTGTGGCCACTGGGAGATCCTGCTTTCTCTGGCAAACAGAGCATAGACGCTCTGGCGGACAGATGCTGGAAATTGTGGCTTGAATTTCCAGCATCTGCAGATTTCCTTGTGTTTGCGTTTTTAAGTTCTCTTCCCAGAGATGCTGCCTGGCCTGCTGTGTTCACCAGCAACTTTGATGCGTGTGGCTTGAATTTCCAGCATCTGCAGATTTCCTCATGTTTGCATTCTCCTCATCCAGCTTGTCATAGCCCTTGCACTTTACTTCAAGATGCAGTACTGTAATGTCATTACCAGTACACAAATGTAAAGGGGAATGAAATAATTGCTACTCCGGATCCGATGCACAAAGACACACAATAAAATAAAATACACAATAAATATAAATACATAAGATAGTTTATATACATAGATTGATTATATGTCCATAAAGCTAGGCACAGGGGTGTCTGTGCATAAGGTGGCTCTGACAGGAAATGATGGTAGTGGTGGTTGGGGGTGTGGAGGGGAGGGTTATTGGGTGGAGGTGTTGATCAGCCTTGCTGCTTGGGGAAAGTAACTGTTTTTAAGTCTGGTTGTTCTGGCGTGGATACTATGTAGCCTCCTCCCTGATGGGAGTGGGACAAACAGTTCATGAGCTGAGTGGATGGGATCTTTCATGACGTTACTGACCCTTTTCCGGCATCTTTCTGTATATATGTCCGTGATGGCGTGTAGGCTGGTGCTGGTGATGCATTCATCTGATGTAGTGAAACTGCTTTGCACTTTCTCTGTGCATTCTGCATCTTCTGCAAAGTTCAAAGTTCAGAGTATTACCAAAGTACATATACATCACTATACACTACCCTGAGATTCGTTTTCATGCAGGCATTTACAGTCGAACAAAGAAATACAACAGAGTCAATGAAAAACTACACCCAAAGACAGATGAGGAGCCAATGTACAAAGACAAACAGTGCAAATTCGTAAAAGAACAAAGAGTAATAATAATATTAAATAAATAATACTGAGAACATGAGTTTTAGAGACCTTGAAAGTGAGTCCATAGGTTGTGGGATCAGTTCAGGGGAGAGTGAAGTTATCCCCTCTGGTTCAGGAGATTGATGGTTGAGGGTTAACAATTGTTCCTGAACCTGGTGGTGTGGGACTGAGGCTCCTGTATCTCCTTCTTGATGGCAGCAGCAAGAAGAGAGCATGACCTCAATGGTAGAGGTCCTTGATGATGGATGTGTTCAATTAGCTAGGGAGCTAGGGCTTTACTCTTTGGAGAGAAGGAGGATGAGAGGAGACATGATAGAGGTGTACAAGATAATAAGAGGAATATATAGAGTGGATAGCCAGGGCACCACTGCTCAATACAAGAGGACATGGCTTTAAGGTAAGGGGTGGGAAGTTCAAGGGGGATATTAGAGGAAGGTTTTTCACTCAGAGAGTGGTTGGTGCGGGGAATGCACTGCCTGAGTCAGTGGTGGAGGCAGATACACTAGTGAAGTGTAAGAGACTACTAGACAGGTATATGGAGGAATCTAAGGTGGGGGTTTATATGTGAGGCAGGGTTTGAGTGTCGGCACAACATTGTGGGCCGAAGGGCCTGTACTGTGCTGTACTATTCTATGTTCTATGTTCTATGTTCTATGTTCTAATAGTGTTATTTCCCTCCAAACTGCCTCAATGTACTTATGTTTGGAATAATTTGGCATGCAAAACAAAGTCCTCCATTGTAACTCTGTGAGGTGAAGTGCTCTATCAGTCAGAGTTAACCATGGATATTGCATCCTAGCTGTCTAGATACACAAGCCTGGGCAGTACAAGTCGAGAGCAAGTCGTTGCCCGTGTAGCAGTCTCCCCCATCCACGTGTCTGATGAACCCAAAGGAACAGCAGAGACCGATACATTTTGGTACTAGCGGTATTGCAAGAGTTGTCAGTCAGCATTGAACTCAATGTAGGACCGCCTTAGGGATTCCAGCTCGTGATTTTTCCCTCGGGGTTCACTCCCGAAGCCTTCCCTGTGAATGGGTACAGCCACAAGGCAGCAGAGGTTTGATCAGAGTTTTCCTTCTCCTATATGAGCTGCCAACCATGGCTAATGAGCACATCTACCCAAAGTGACTGGTTTTAAGGTGCCAGCAGCCCGACTTTGCCCCTTCTCCTGTCAGTAGAAACAGTTCCGCCGGGCTTAGTAGCAAAGCTACACGTGAAGGCTGGGAGCTGGACTTGGTTGTCAGAGGCTAGATGAAATGCACACCATTAGGAGCATTTATTGGGTAGAACTTGTCCACATTACCTCCCCCGGCTATAACAACCTGAAAGAACCTGTATCTCTGTACATGTGACATTAATAAACCAATTTACAAATTAAAAGCACAAGAGATTCTACAGACGCTAGAAAATCCAGCTCTCTTCTCACACCATCTCTTCTCCTCACCTGGCCATCACCTACCACCTCCAAGCTTATTACTTCTCTCCTCCACCCACCCACCCACCTACCTTGCCCTTCACCCGGTGTCACCAATCACCTGCCAGCTTGTACTCCCTCCCCTCCCCCCACCTTATCCTGCCTTCTTCCCCCTTTCCGCTCCAGTCCTGTTGGAGGGTCTCGGCTGGAAACGTCAGCTGTATTCATTTCCATTGATGCAGTCTGGCCTGCTGAGTTCCTCCAACATTTTGTGTGTATTACTACGAATTAAAATATTCGCATTCCACTCATAGGGTCAAAACATTGCTTCTGAATTTCCTGTTTTTGTGTCATTGGCCACCTTACTTGTATTTTTTATCACAGTTGGAAAAGCCATGGCATTCTATAAGATGTAGGAGCAGAATTAGGCCATTTGGCCCATCAAGTCTGCTCCACTATTCCATCATGGCTGGTTTATTATCCCTCTCAACCCCATTCTCCTGCCTTCTCCCCATAACCTTTGACGCCCTTACTAATCAAGTACCTATCAACCTCTACTTTAAATATACCAATGACTAGGTCTCCACAGTTGTCTGTTGCAATGAATGCCACAGATTCACCACCTTCTGGCTAAAGAAATTCCTCCTCATCCCTGTTCTAAAGGGATGTCCCTGTATTCTGAGGCTGTGCCCTCTGGTCCTAGACTCCCCCACAACAGGAAACATCCTAACAACACTAACAATTTTGAACAATTTGCACTAAAGTGAACTTGTTTTGTTCTAATTATGTGTTCCTCTTTTAAAAATAGCTTATTATTGATGTTTTTTTCCTGTGAATGTTGTGTATTTGATTCTACATGCCTGTGGTGCTGTTGCAAGTAGGGTCTTCACAGCAACTGTGCTTCTGTGTAAGACCAACAAATAAGCAGAATTAGGCCATTCAGCCCATCAAGAGTGCTCCCTCATTCCACCATGGCTGATTAATTATCCCTCTCAACCCCATTCTCCTGTCTTCTCTCTGTAACCTTCGACCCTCTGAATAATTAGGAACCTTTCAACTTCCACCTCAAGTATACCCAATGACCTGTTCTCCACAGCTGTCCGTGGCACTGTGTACTTGTGCAAGTTGCAATAAACACAACTTCGACTTTGGTCTTTGATTTGATCACATCAGGCAAATAGCAAAAATTGCTGACAAAACTCAGCAAGTCAGGCCCACCAGTGGGAAGAGAAAAAGAGTCAATATTTCAGGTCAGAGACCCTTCGCCGAAGTGAAAAGGAAATGAAAGAAGGTTGTAAAGCTTTCCCTGACCCCACAGAGTGCTTCCAGAATTTTCTGTTAAGATGAAAATTCTGTCCTGGTGAAGGGTCGCGGCCCGAGGCATTGAGGGTTTATTCATTTCATAGTGCTGCCTGTCCTGCTGAGTTGCTCCAGTATTTTGTGTGTGTTGCTTTGGAGATCCAGCATCTGCAGAATCTCTTGTGTTATTATTTTCTGTTACTTTGTTTGAGATTTCCAACATCTGCAGGTTTCTTTTAATCTTCACAAACCCAAATATTGTGCTTTGGCACTGAGACAAGTCATATTTATTTCTTGTAACTGTGACTTATGGAATATTCATGGACAGAATCGTTCAATCTTCCAAAGCAACCTGCCCAGTGTTTTAGTGGTTTGAGTTGTCATTGCTTGTGTTTCTTTCTTTATGGAATGACACAGCAGCGCAGTGCAACAGTTCGCATGATGACACTTTACAGCAGCAGCTGTAAGATCAGGATTCAATTCCCCCGCCATCTGGGTGACGGGGTGGAGATACGTCTCTACCAAAGGAGGTGTAAGGCACTCCTTCCCTCCACTAGCCTACAGGTCACCCTTGGGTGAGGTGTAACACCTGCTTAGCTCCGATCAGGGTCGAGTGAAGCCCTGGGAGCAGGTGGTGGATGGTCGTACGAGCAGCCGGTGCAGATCACAAGTCCTGGTTATGCGACCACTGACGTCAGGCAGACAATCTCTGAAGAGTATTGATAACGGCTGACGTCACCAGTCTTGTAAAGACACTGCCCAGAAGAAGGCAATGACAAACCACTTCTGTAGAATTAGCCAAGAATAATCATGATTGCCCATGTCATACGACACAGAACGTAATGATGATGATGGTGTGTAAGGGGATTGTATGTTCTCTCTGTGACCATGTGGCAACTTTCTTTCTAATTTTTTTTCAGCTGCACGATTGAACCACTGCTGTGAACAGGAAGCTTCTACATGGCCTGAAAACTGCCCGGCACTTTAAATGTGTTTTTGTAATATGCAGACTATGAATATTTAGAATAAAATCTGTCAAATCACATACTTCTGATTTTATTTATTAATTGAACTGTATAATGAAATACAGTACAAAAAAAGAAAATCTTTCGTGTTTTGTAAACATTTTCTCATCTGTCTTTATTCCAGCTGCGTGGCAGCAAAGGCTGTGTGTTTGGAAACAGTGCTGTGTGGGTTTCCTCCGGGTTCTCCAGTTTCCTCCCACGTTCCAAAGCTGTGCAGGTCGGGGTTAGTGAGTTGTGGGCATGCTGTGGAGGTGCCAGAAGTGCTTATTCTTGCTATTTTCCTGATACACATTTACAGGACATTTTCAGAATTCAAATGTAGGAAACCACTCTAAAATTCGTCAGTCCAAATCTAAGCTACACCCTGGTGAAGTATTGCGAATAGTTCGGTTCCGGCGTCCTCTGTAAGAAAGTTTGTATGTTCTGCCCATGGGCGCATGGGTTTCCTCCTGGAGCTCCAGTTTCCTCCCACAGTCCAAAGACGTATCAATTAGTAGGTTAATTGGTCATTGCAAATTGCCCTGTGATTAGGCCAGGGTTAGATAGGTGAGTTGCTGGGCAGTGTAACTCGTTGGGCCAGAAAGTCCTGTTCCACACTGTATCTCTAAATTATCTTGGCCCGAAAGGTCAACTGCATATTCATCGCCACAGATGCTGCCTGACCTGCTGAGTTCCTCCAGCATTTTGTGTGTGTTGCTCTGGATTTCCAGCATCTGCAGAATCTCTTGCGTAAATAATAAATAGTTAAGATTGAGCCTGTATGAAGTTGGACAGCTAAGCAGAAAACCCTTGTTAGGTAGACAGAGAAACATTTATCTCTATGCACAAAATTCATTTGGTTGTAACCTTTTGGTTTAAGAAGTAATACTTATCACTTTCTTTTTAGTCAAGCAGAGAGATATTTGTAGTTAACAGTTTAATGCAATCAATAACAAAGTCTGTCACATGCACAACAGATACCCATTCTGTGCACTGTGAACATGTCCACATATGGATTTTCTGAGAGACTGTCTGAGTTCTAGCTGGCAATACCACTCAATTTTGTGAGTGCTTGCACGCACGTGTGTGTGTGTGTTTGTGTGTAGATGGGTGTGTGTGTGTGGACGCATGCATGTGTGTTTGTGTCTGTATATATGTGTGAGTGTGTGTGTAGATGGGTGAGTATGTGAAGAGGTTAGGGTGAGTGTGTTTGTGTGTGGATAGATGTATGTGTGTGTGTGTGTGTGTGGATGTGTGTGTGAAGATGTGTGTGTGGATGTGTGTGCATGCGTGTGTGTGTGTGTGTCTGTGGATGTGTGTGTGAAGATGTGTGTGTGTGTGAGAGAGTGTGTGCGTAGATGGGTGTGTGAGTGTATGTGTGTGTGCTTGTGGATTTGTGTGTGTATGGATGGGAGTGTGTGTGCATGCGTATGGGTGTCTGTGTGTGAGTGTGTGTGGATGTGTGTGTGTCTGTGTGTGTGTGGTGTGTATGGATGGGTGTGTGTGTGTGTGTGTCTCTGTTTGTCTTATGGTCTAATACAAACTGGGTGCAAATGATACCGTCCAGTGAAAGACAGACTGCACAAAAGCAAATAGCAAAGACACGATCAAAGACAAGTCTACTGTTGCGTAAAAGCTGTTCTCTTGGTTCTGTTTCCGAGGTTACTGTGATACTGAGGCAATATTGGATGAGCCTAACACCAAGCATTCATGATGATAAAACATGATTGCGGTGAGATTCTGCCCCAGGTGGAACCTGGAGAAATTAGTGGGATGCGTTTGCATTGGACGTCGTCCAGCCAGGACACACAGGGAGTTTCTCACCCGCCTTTCTGGGATCACCACACAATCCTGTTATAACAGCAACATGCCATCGTCAGTACGGAGAGAATTTACTTTCAGAGGGTTTTATTGAAGAACAAAATGGTCACCAGCATTTATAAACACAAGAGATTCGGCAGTTGCTGAAATGTGGAACAACACACACAAAATGTTGGGTGGACGGTAGCACAGCGGTTAGTGTAACACTATTACAGCACAAATGATCGGGTTAGGTTCTTGCCACTGTCTGTATGGAGCTTAAACATTCTCCCTGTGACCGTGTGTGTTTCCTCCGGGTGCTCCGGTTTCCGCCCACATTCCAAAGATACAGGTTAGGGTTACTAAGTCGTGGGCACGCTCTGTTGGTGGTGGGAGTGTGGCAACACCTGTGGGCTCCCCACAGTGCAATCCTTGCTGACTGGTTTGGTGTAAATGATGGATTTCATTGTCTGAAAGGATCTGGTGCTGTCCCGGTGTACATGACAAATAAACTCTTCTCGAGTTTCCAGACGGGTCCAGGTATTGAAACCTCACCAGTAACAGCCACCATCATGCCCAGAGTGGTTCTTTCTATTTTGATTAACCATGCAAAAACTATTTCGGGCTCGGAGAATCTCCACGAGGAAATACGACAGTTAAAGATGATGTTCCTACAGAATGGCTTCAAGGTGAAGGAAATCCATCAGGCTCTTAAAAGGGCCGATGGGAAAACCAAGAAACGTAACAACGAGGAAGAACCCATCGCTACCGCCTGCCTTCCCTATATTTCCTCAGTTTCTAGGAGGATTGCCAGGATTCTGAAGAAATACCATGATTAATACCATTCACAAGCCTGTAAGGAAGGTCAAATCACAGCTTAGGCGGGTCAAAAACTCAGGACAACAGGTGTTTACAGGATGTATATTGGCCAGATGGGACGCACGGTGGAAACATGCATCAAGGAGCACAGGAGGTGTATCTGTTTGGGCTACCCTGAGAACTTAACAGTAGCAGAACGATGCCTTCGCAATGGCCACAGGATTGACTTTGACTACTGTGCTGTGCCATTGGCTTCTGGGACCACCTGGTAAAGGAAGGCAGTGAAATAAAACTAGAGGAAAAGGACTTTAGCGAAGACAAAGGTGTTGCTCTAGGTAAGAACTGGAATTCAATTGTAAACAAGGTGGGACAGTGGGAAACTGATTGGATGAGGACTAACCAATCAGGAGGGATGATCTATGGGGATATAAATACTGGACTAGACGTGCCCAGGCACTATCCCAGATGAAGATGGCAGAATTTGTCATCGGAACATTGGTTATAATCGATACCTGTACCCGGCTGGAAGCCCCAGAAGCGTTTATTCGTTCATTTCATTGTCTGTTTCGATGCACATGTGACAAATAAAACTAATCTCTTAAAATGCTGGAGGAACTCAGCAGGTCAGGTAGCACCTATGTAGGGAAATAGAGAGCTGGCCAAGACTTGATCAGCACTGGAAAGGCAGGGAGCGGAAGGCAGAATGGGAAGGTGGGGGAGGGGAAGGAGTACAAAGGAAAGGGGGAGGAATGACTGGAAGTTAGAGAACTCAATATTCATTCTTTCAGGTTACTTAGTACAAGGACAGATGGGGCTGATTGTAGCCTCCATTTCTGTGCAAATCCAATTGTTTTCAGAGGTTTGATGCTCAATTTGGTTTGTCCATCAGACCCAGAACTCCCATGGTGTGTTGGAGCACAGACATTGGCAGCTTCGTCCTTGTGCCCTGCCACCGGTCCCAACTCTGAGTGGCTGACCTGCTGCGGGCAATCCAGATACATTTCACACCTGGCTCCTCAGCTCTACACCTGGTTAGACTCCCCCCTCGACTGGAAACACATCTTCTCCATATCTACTCTATCGAGGCCTTTTGATGTTCAATAGAGTTCAACAAGACTCCCCCATCGTTCTAAACTCCAACGAGTGCAGGCCCAAAGCCTGTTTCAATTAGACTGCATCAAAAGCCGGCATCTAAGGAGTTAAATTACCTTTTAATGCAGTAGCAGCTCTGAGTGCAGGACGTGAATGATTTTCCTCTCCCAAAAGACAAATAAAATTACATTTTTGTTCCAATCATTAAACTCTCTGATGTAAGCACACCAAGGGGCAGAGCTGTGTGTTAAAGGTATTGATTGGAACCACTTCCTGGCAAAGTGTGTGGACTCTGCCATATCACCAGCATGCAGATTTAATTTTGGTTCCTACTAACTTTCTTTTTAACTTCAGCTTGCCACAAATGTTTAAACCCAAGTACCATGCCGTGTATTAAACGCTGAATGTCTGTTCTTGAGCCAGAAGCATCCCTACAAATCTTAAACTCAGTCAGCAAGTCAGCCATAGATCAAGTTATATTACTTCACCTTTTGCCGTCTGTCAAGCAAAATCTCCACTTAAGTGCACGGTGGTCGACCTGAATATGTTTTACTGCCTTCTGTTAGCAGAACCTGTCTCCGTTTTACGCATTAAAAGTGTTACCATGGAATCTAAATCTGAACTGAACAGGATTTATTGGGAATATGAATCAGTCAGGCGCAGATATTTAATTTACAATCTGATGCTGACAGGAGTCATAAGAACATAGGACCAGACCATTCAGAATCAAAATCGGAATCCGAATCACGTTTATTATTACTGGCGTGCACTCTGTGGCCACTTTAGTAGGGACTTCCTGTATCTAATAGTGTGGCCACTGAGGGTATGTTCATGATCTTCTGCTGCTGTAGCCCATTCTCTTCAAGGTTGGACATGTTATGCATCCAGAGATGCTCTTTTGCACACCGCTGTAGAAGTACGTGGTTATTTGAGTTACCGTCGCCTTCCTGTTAGCTTGAACCAGTCTAGCCATGGTCCTCTGACCCTCTCATTAATAAAGCATTTTCACCCACAGAGCGGCTGTTCACTGGGTGCTTTATGCTTTTAGTGCCTATATTTCACTGCCATTTACCCATTCCCTATTATTGCTTCATTGGTATTTTGATTGAATTCATTCTTGTTTAACTCCATCTTCGATTAGAAAAATAGATCATTGAAAGATTCGAAGAACATTTGTATCGGAGTACTCCCGAAAAGGGAGGGTGAGCAGCCAGACGTTGTGTTACATATTGGTACCAATGACATGGGTAGAAAAAGGGAGGAGGTCCTAAAAACAGAACACAGGGAGTTAGGAAGGAAACTGAGAAGCAGGACCTCAAGGGTAATAGTCTCAGGATTGCTGCCTGTGCCACACGACAGTGAGGATAGGAGTACAATGAGGTGGCAGATAAACGTGTGGCTGAAGATTTGGAGCTGGCGGCAGGGATTCAGATTTCTGGATAATTGGGACCTCTTCTGGGGCAGGAGTGACCTGTACAATAGGGATGGGTTGCACTTGAATTCGAGGGGGACCAATATTCTTGCAGGCAGGTTTACTAGAGCTGTTGGGAACAGTTTAAATTAATATGGCACGGGGATGTGAACGAGGATGACAGAGCTGAGGATGAGCCAGCAGGTTTACAAGGAGATGATGGATGTAACATGAATGTAAGGAAGGACAAGCCAATGATTGGGTACAAATGCAGACAGAGCAAAGAGTTAAATTGTACCACAGAGGCAAAATTCAAAAGGGCGAAGAATGCAGGGCTGATGGTGCTGTATTTAAATACACATAGCATTCGGAATAAGATAGACGAACTCGTGGCACAATTAGGGATTGGTTGGTATGATGATGTGGGCATCACTGAGTCGTGGCTGAAAGAAGGCCATAGTTGGGGGCTTAACATCAAAGGATACACTTTGAATTGAAAGGACAGGGAGAAAGGCATAGGCAGTGGTGTGGCTCTGTTGGTAAGGGATGGAATTACATCTTTAGAAAGAGGTGACATAGGGTCAGAGGATGTCGAATCTTTGTGGGTGGAGTTAAGAAACTGCAAGGGTGAAAAAAAAACATTATTGGAATCATAGATAGGTCTCCAAACAGTAGCCAAGATGTGGGTTGACATTGCAAAGGGAGCTGGAAAAGGCATGTAATAAGGGTAATGACACAATTGTAATGGGGGACTTCAATATGAAAGGGGATTGGAAAAATGATGTGGGATTGCAAGAGAGGGAATTTGTTGAATGCCTATAAAATGGCTTTTTAGAGCAGCTTGTGCTTGAGCCGAAGGTTATCTTAGATTGGGTGTTGTGTAATAACCCAGATCTTATTAGGGAGCTTAATGTAAAGGAACCCTTAGGAGACAGTGATCATGATATGACTGAATTCATACTGCAGTTTCAGAGGGAGAAGCATAACTCATATGTATCAGTATCGTAATGGAATAAAGGGAATTACAGAGGCATGAGAGTGGATTGGAGGAGGATGGCAGAGCAGAGATGGCTGAAGTTCCTGGGAATAGTTCATACGGTGCAGGACAGATATGCTTCACAGAAGAAGTTCTCAACTGGCAGGGACAGGCAAGTGTGACTGACAAGGGAAGTTAAGGATTGTATAAAAGTCAAGGAAAAGGCATATAGAGTAACAAAAGTAAGTGGGAAGTTGGATGATTGGGAAGCTCTTAAAATCCAACAAAAGGCAACTAAAAAAGCCATCAGAAGGGCAGAGATGAAATGTGAGAGTAAACTAGCCAATAATATAATAAAGCAGGATACCATGTTATTGTTTGGTTATATAAAAAGTAAAAGGGAGGTGGAAGTTGACATTGGACCACTGGAAAATGATGCTGGTGAGGTAGTAATGGGGGACCAAGAAATGGCAGATGAATTTAATGGGTACTTTACATCGGTTTTCACTGGAGAAGACAATAGCAGTGTGCCAGAAGTCTGTGAGTGTCAGGGAGCAGGAGTGAGTGCCATTGCTATTACAAAGGAAAAGGTTCTAGGCAAACTCAAGGGTCTTTAGGTGGATAAGTCACCTGGACCAGAAGGACTACATCCCAGAGTCGTCAGAGAGGTTGCTGAAGAGATAACAGATGCATTGATCATGATCTTTCAAGAATCACTTGATTCTTGCACAGTCCCTGAGGACTGGAAGATTGCAAATGTCACTCCGCTCTTAACGAAGTGAGGAAGGCAAAAGAAAGGAAATTATAGGCCTGTTAGCCTAACCTCAGTGGTTGGGGAAGTGTTGGTGCCTATTATTAAGGATGAGGTTTCGGGGTATTTGGAGACTAATGATAAAGTAAGTCAAAGTCAGCATAGTTTCTGTAAAGGGAAATCTTGCCTGATAAATCTGTTAGAGTTCTTCAAGGAAGTAACAAGCAGGGTGGATAAAGGAGAGGCAGTGGAAGTCAGGATTGGGCCAAATCTACCATGTTTCGTAGGTTTTGCTGTTCAAGTGCATTGATGTTTCTATATCAGGCCGTGATGCAACCAGTCAATATACTCCCCACCATGAATCCAGAGAAGTTAATTATCTATTCATTTACTTATTGAGATACAGTGTGGAATGGGCCCTTCTGGCCCTTCGAGCTGCACTGCACAGCAATCTCTGACTTAACCCTAGCCTAATCACCGGACAATTTACAGCGACCAATTAACGAACCAACTGGTACGTCTTTGGACTGTGGGAGGAAAGCAGAATACCCAGTGGAAACCCACACCTTTGTGGGGAGAAGGTAGCAACTCCTTACAGCCGGGGCGGGAGTTGAACCTGTGTTGGTGGTATTCTAAAGTGTTGCGCTGACCGCTACGCCACTGTGCAGTGGAATACAGAATTGTGCAGGACTGTTAGATTCAGAAATACTTACGTGTCCAAGGTGAGGGTCTGAAGACTGTTTCTAGTCCTGATGCTAACTGGACAAGATAGTGAGTGGATAAACAAGGAACAGGTGCAATGTATTGCGGAATAACGTGACACTATCGACTTTGGTGGGAATAGCAGAGTATTATTGAAATGGCAATAGGTCAGGAAATGTTGCTGCAGAAGAGGATGTGTGTGTCCTTGGATAACAGACACGAGAGGCACCCAAGCAGTTCAGAAAGCAAAGCTGACACAAACGACGCATTTCACTGTATGGTTCAATGGACCTGTGACAGAGAAAGTAAATCTTCATCTTTATCTTCATCTCATGAAATGACCTGTATGAACGGATTCAGAACTGGTTTGCCTATAGAAGGCAGTGGGTAGTGTTCAAAAGAACTTACTCTAGCCGAGGTCCATGATTAATGGTATTCTGCAGGGGTCTGTACTGGGACCTCAGCTGTTTGTGATGTATATAAATGGCCTGGATGAAAATTTACATGGGTGGATAAGTGAGGTTGCAGATGATATGAAGACTGGTGGTGCTGTGGATAGTGTAGAAGACTGGCAAAGACTACAGCATGATATAGATCAGTTGCAGATATGAGCAGAGAAATGGCAACTGGAGTTTAACCCAGCCAAATGTGGAGTGTTGCACCTCAGTAGGTCAAATGCAAGGAGACAGTACTCTGTTAAAGACAAGACCCTTAACAGTGCCGGTGAGCGGAGGGATCTTGAGGTTGAAGTTCAGAGCTGCCTGAAAGCAGCTCCCCAGGTTGATAGGGTGGTTAAGGAGGTTTTACGGCATGCTTGCCGTTATTATTCGAGGCACCGAGTTCAGAAGTCAGGAAGTTACGTTGCAGCTTTATAAACTCTGGTTAGGCTACATCTGGAGTATTGCATTCTGTTTTAGTTGCCCCATTAGAGGAAGGATGCTGAGGCTCTAGAGAGGGTGCAGAAGAGGTTTACCAAAATGCTGCCTGGATTAGAGGGCATGTCCTATAATGAGAGGCTGGATGAACTTGGGTTGTTTTCTCTGGAGTGGCAGAGGCTTAGGGGAGATCTGATAGAGGTTTATAAGATTATGAGAGGCACAGATAGAGTAGACAGAGAATATCTTTTCCCAGGGTGGAAATGTCTAGTACCTTTAGACTTGCGAGACCATGGATCTGCACCTGGAAAGTCTTCACTCTCCAGGGCGCAGGCCTGGGCAAGGTTGTATGGAAGACCAGCAGTTGCCCATGCTGCAAGTCTCCCCTGTGTCGACACCAATGTTGTCCAAGGGAAGGGCATTAGGATCCATACAGCTTGGCACCGGTGTCATCGCAGAGCAATGTGTGATTAGGTGCCTTGCTCAAGGACACAACACGTTGCCTCGACTGGGGCTCGAACTCACGACCTTCAGGTTGCTAGTCCAATGCCTTAACCACTTGGCCACGTGCCCTCTGGTACCAGAGGGTATGTAATTAAGGTGAGAGGAGGTAATTTCGAGGGAGATGGCGGTTGTCTGGAATGCGCTGCCTGGGGTGGCGCTAGAGACAGAAACGTTAGTGACTCTGAAGAGATGTTTAGATAGGTGCCTGAACGTGAGGGAAATTTATTCATTTATTGACGTACAGCTCGGAACAGGCTCTTCCAGCCCTCCGAGCTGCATGGCCCCTGGTTTAGCCTAGCCTAGTTAAGGGACAATTTATCATGACCAGTTAACCTACTAATCAGACTGTGGGAAGAAACCTGAGCACCCGGAGGAAACCGCGCATTCCACAAGGAGAACGTACATGTTCCTTAAAGAGGACGTCGGAATTAAATTCCAAGATCTGATCTTCCGAGCTGTAAAATGGAAGGATATGGACACTGTGTAGGCATTGTGTTGGCCATTCGATTACTAATTTATTTGGTTTGGCACGATATCGTGTTCCTGTGCTGCACTGTTCTATGTTCTATAAAATGCTCTGTATGAATGGCATGCAAAATGAAGATTTTACTGTACATGTGACAATAATAAACCAATGTATTAATTTACCAATTCATTGGAAGAAGTACAGGGTCAAGGTCCTGAGATTGGGACCCCATCTGGATCTTGCCAGTACCAATTGCTCCACGTCTAAACTCTCTCAGTTGTAGGGAGCAGCAGGTGAGATTTAAACAAGTCTGCGTATGTTTGAAATAAGTTCACAGAACTCTGTGTCACAAGTGTGAAAATATTTTGGGAGTCTCGCTTCTTATCTGTGGAAAGTTATCTGCTTTGTGCAGATGTTGGTTTATTCCCAAGCTCCCGGTCTGATTGTTTTCAACAACTCGTTCCCCTGGTGCTGGGCCAGAGTAGAGCAGGGCTCTCTCCGTTCTCAGTTGTATGTCCCAGCCCTGCTCCACCGATGGGTTTCTAAGCTGAGGTTATAATGTGGCCCTGGGAAGATGATTCGTTTCAACAACCACTGCCAGAGTGCTCCTGCTGGGGTTAAACCTCCCACACCTACTTTTGAAGATACGTTGGGGAACCTATTCATTGCTCAATGTAACCGAAAAATGGGTGTCCTGCTGAAGGGTCTCGGCCCAAAACATGGACTGATTACTCTTTTCCATGGATGCTGCCTGACCTGCTGAGTTCCTCCAGCATTTTGTGTGTGTTTCTTGAAAAATAGATGATGTACTTGTGGTAGAACATAGAATATTACAGCGCAGTACAGGCCCTTCGGCCCACAATGTTGTGCTGACCTTTTAACCTTCTCCAAGATCAATCTAACCCTTCCCTCCTACCTAGCCCTCCATTTTTCTGTCATCCATGTGCCTATCTAAAAAGTCTTTTTAATGTCCCTGATGTATCTGCCTCTACCACCACCCTGGCAGAATGTGTTCCAAACACTCACCACTCTCTGTATAAAATTTACCCCTGACACCCCCCTATACTTTCCTCCAATCACCTTAAAGTTATGCCCCCTCTGTTAGACATTTCTGACCTGGGAGACAGGTGCTGGCTGTCCACTCTATCTATGCCTTGTATCACCGTATACACCTCTATCAAGTCACCTCTCAACCCTCTTCGCTCCAAAGAGAAAATTTCCTCTGTACCCTCTCTAAGACTTCCTCATTCTTTTTTAACGGCTGACCAGGACTGAAGGCAATACTCCAAGAGCAGTTTCACCAGAGTTTTATAGAGCTGCAACATTACCTGCTGGCTCTGTGCGGTTAAGGGGCCCATGGCAGTTTCTGAGGATAAGGTGAGGACTTCTGGGAAACCTGGCCAGTATTAATTCATCGCTCATCAATGCTGACAAATAGATGATGTAGTTATCAAAGCTCAAAGTAAACTTATTGTGAAAGTAGTATGCCATACCCACCCCTGAGGTTCATCTTCTTGCAGGCATTCACAGCAAATACAGAGAAGCGGAACAGAATCGAGGAAAGACCACACGCAACAGGAATGGACAAACAACCAGTGTGCAAAAGACAACTAACCATGCAAGCACAAAAGGGGCGAGGGAAGAAAAACAAACAAACAAACAAATAAATAGATAGAAAGATAATATCGAGAGCATGAGACAAAGAGTCCTTGAAAATGAGTGCATAGGTTGCGGGAACAGTTCAGTGTTGGGGTGAGTGAAGTTATCCCCTCTGGTTCAGAAGCCTGATAGTTGAGGGGTAATAACTGTTCCTGAACATAGTGTGTTGGGTCCTGAGACTCCTGCACTTCCTTCCTGAAGGCAGCCATGGGAAGAGAGCGTGACCTGGGTGGCGGGGGTCCCTGATGATGGATGCTGCTTTCCTGGGACAGCACTCCATGTAGATGTACCCAAAGGTGGGGAGGGCTTGACCGTCTTTTGTGAGATCTTGCAGTACACAATCTTCATTACAACAATGACTACACTTCAAATGCACTATACTGGATAAATAAGATCTACTGCAATGATTTTTCTCTACATCGGCCTGTTGAGCACCACAGATCATGGGTTCCGATTACCGATCGATGATGAATTATATGCCCGAGGTTAAGGAGAATTAGGGACTGTTTGACTGTAACCTCCACCGGAAGTGCAGACGTGTGGGTATTGGTGGAGGAGGAGGCCAGGATCAGCTGAGTTTCTCTGCGAATCCTTCCAACGAGCCTGGCAAGTGAAAGGGAGCGATTAGCCGTACAGTGCAGCAGAGGGCAGTGAGTGACCCCAGATCTCTCTCAAGCACAGGCTGTGCGAGGCTGACTCGAGCAGCGGGAGTAAGAAATCAAAACTCTGAAACAGATCGGAGCGAAAACAGGTTGTTTCAATATTAATGCGCAGAGCGACCTCTTCACAAAGCACACCCTATCTTTAAGTATGACTCATTACTTTTCCTGCTGTTCACTGTGTATGAATAGCACGGAGAACTCTCACCAGATTCAAGCTAAAGTTTAATTATCATTCAACCAAACACATATACACAACTAAATGGAACTGCATTTCTCCGGGGGATACATACTGTTACACACAGCACATATAGTTACGGTAGCACATAGTGTCACAAAATAATATTAGCACAAGTCCCTCTGTGACATGGCCTGAAGATTTATGGTGCATGGGATATTGTCCTGGAGTCATGTTACAGCAAAAACAAGTATTTTCTTCTATACATGTGTTGGAGATTATATTGACTGGCTGCATCACAGCCTGGTATGGAAACACCAATGCTCTTGAATGGAAATCCCACAAAAAGTAGTGGATATAGCCCCAGTCCATCACAGGTAAAGCCCTCCCCACCATTGAGCACATCTACATGCTGTCGCAGGAAAGCAGCAGCCATCATCAGGGACCCCCACCATCCAAGTCATGCTCTCTTCTCACTGCTGCCATCAGGAAGAAGGTACAGGAGCCTCAGGACTCACACCAGCAGGTTCAGGAACAGTTATTACTCCTCAACCATCCGGCTGTTGAACCAAAGGGGATAAGGGAGGGAGGAGAAGATGGCGGCGTGACGCAGCGCGCACGGCTGTTCTGAATGAATATCATATTTGTGAAGTAGGATGCCGTGCACAATCCTGATTTGATGGGGACAGCCGTGAGAAGTGCAGAGGAACATCTGGAGTAACTTCTGAAATGCCTGCTTCGCTGCCGCTGCTGCTGTGCGATCGAGAATCTCCGGAGACGAAGGCCCCAAATCCTCAGCCTTGCCTATTGCCTGTTGCTGGGGCCGGGGTCGAGGCATTCGGCAGAGATGGTGCTCGGTGCTCGGTGTCCGAGAGCTGGTCGGAGGCTCAGAGTTTTCGGACAGACTCGGAGTCGGAATGTAGTCGGATGCTTCCGGGATGCTGCATCGGCAAGTTGGCGGCGCTGGAGGTTCACCGTCTGCGTGAGATGATGGGACTTTCGAGAGACTTTGAGACTTTTACTGTGCCATGGTCTGTTCTTATCAAATTATGGTATTGCTTTGCACTGTTGTAACTATATGTTATAATTATGTGGTTTTTGTTAGTTTTTAAGTCAGTTTGTCATGTGTTTCTGTGATATCATTCTGGAAAAACATTGTATCATTTCTTAATGCATGCATTACTAAATGACAATAAAAGGGGACTGCGTGCCCTCATAATTTTAATCATAATCATAACTTCACTCAACTTCACTCGCCCCATCACCAAAAATTTACTTTCAATGGCTTTTCATCTCGTGTTCTCGATACTTATTGCTTATTTATTTATTATTATTATTTCTCCTTTTCCTTTTATATTTGTTGTGACTTGCACACTGGTTCCTTGTCCGTCCTGTTGATTCTAGTAAGGTTAGTGGTTTACTGAGTATGCCTGCAAGAAAATGAATTTCAGGGTTGTATATGGTGATATATATGTACTTAGATAATAAATTTACTTTGAACTTCGAACTCATCTCCCTCATCTGCAGATGAAGACAATCAAGCTCGTCTCGTGCTGGCTCAGCTGCAGACAAAGACAATCCTGCTCGTCTTCCCGGGAGCGAACACTGGAGAGCGGCACCGACAGCCAGCCTGCGGGGCGGGGACTAGTCCCAACCCAGCGTCTGCCGTGCCTCCGTTCTCACCCACACCGCCTCCCCTGGGTGACTGCAACAGGAGACGGCGTGGCACGAGGGCCTAGTCCGTGCAATAACCTGAGGCCATGTAGCTCCCCTGCCTTTGGTCTCACCAATGAACCAATGAACTGCACTTACAGTCTGTTCTGTTACCAATGTCCAACAGGGTCTTGTGATCACAAGGGGAAAGTTTAAGACAACCTTGTGCACCATTTGTTCGACCTGTGATTAAGTGCTTACCTGAAGTCCCTTATCCTGAAGGCTGCAAAACAATTTGGAAAACATATACTGTCCAGAGTTCACTCCTCTGAACGATAGTGTTGCTCGCTTGAGTCAGATTCAATGTTTCATGGGCAGGGTGAAAGGTGAAATATTTAATATGTTCGATCCTGATACTTCTGCAATTCAAAATGTCCTTTGGACGTCAAGAATGAGGCATCAAATTTATTGCTTACAATCATTTTACTAAATGTTATACGAGTGAAAAACGAATGAGAAAGAGGAGCAGAGAGAACAAAGTTAAAGTTCAAAGTAGATTTATTATCAAAGTACATATAATCACTATATACAACCCTGAGGTTCGTTTCCTTGTGGGCATACTCAATAAATCCATTGAATAATAACCATAATAGAATCAATGGAAAGTCGAATTAACTTGTGTGTTCAACCAGTGTGCAAAAGACAACAAACTGCAAATACAAAAAGAAATAACCAATAATAATAAATAAACAAATAAGCAATAAATATCGAGAACATGAGATGAAGAGTCCTTGAATGTGAGACCATAGGTTGTGGGAACAGTTCAATGATGGGCAAGTGAAGTTGAGTAAAGTTATCCCTTCTGGTTCAAGAGCCTGATGGTTGAGGGGTAGTAACTGTTCCTGAACATGGTGGTGTGAGGCTCCTGTACCTCCTTCCTGATGGCAGCAGCAAGAAGAGAGGATGGTCTGGGTGGTGGGGATCCTTTTGATGGATGTTGAATTTCTGTCATAGTGTTTGATGTAGATGTGCTCAATGGTGGGGAGGGCTTTACCCATGATGGACTGGGCTGTATCCACTACTTTTAGTAGGATTTTCCATTCAAGGGCATTGGTGTTTCCATACCAGGCTGTGATGTAACCAGTCAATATTGTACTATCCACTACACATCTATAGGAGTTTGTCAAAGTTTTAAATATCATGCTGAATCTTTGCAAAATCTTAACAAAACAAATCACTCACAACACGCTGGAGGAACTCAGCAGGTCGGGCAGCACCTGTGGAAAAGATTGGTCGACGTTTTGGGCCGGAACCCTTCGTCAGAACTGAAGAGGGAGGGGGCAGAGGCCCTATAAAGAAGGTGGGGGAGGGTGGGAAGGAGAAGGTTGGTAGGTTCCAGGTGAAAAACCAGTAAGGGGAAAGGTAGAGGGGTGGCGGAGGGGAAGCAGGGAGGGGATAGGCAGGAAAGGTGAAGAAGGAATAGGGGAAAACACAATGGGTAGTAGAAGGAGGCGGAACCATGAGGGAGGTGATAGGTAGCTGGGGGAGGGGGCAGAGTGACATAGGGATAGTAGAAGGGAGGGGGAGGGAATTACCAGAAGTTGGAGAATTCTATGTTCATACCAAGGGGCTGGAGACTACCTGGATGGTATATGACGTATATGAGGTATATGAGGTGTTGCTCCTCCAACCTGAGTTTAGCCTCATCATGGCAGTAGAGGAGGCCATGTATGGACATATCTGAATGGGAATGGGAAGCAGAGATGAAGTGGATGGCAACCGGGAGATCCTGCCTGTTGTGGCAGACGGAGTGGAGATGCTCGACGAAGCAGTCCCCCAATCTGCGTCGGGTTTCACCGATGTAGAGGAGGCCGCACCGGGAGCACCGGATGCAATAGATGACCCTAACAGACTCACAAGTGAAGTGCCATCTTATACTCAGAGTAGAGATAACAAAATTGCAGTGATAACAATTAACCCAGATTCAAGAGGTGTGACACCTGTTACTGGAAACAGAGAAGGGTTTAGAAAAATAGAGAAGCAACTGCACTGTAATTACTGGAAAATTAACCCAACAGTTACACTTACATAAGTGAAATATAAAAATACAAGCAAGCACGGGAAAGGTAACTACGAGGTAAGCAACAATTGTACACCCCAGTCCAACAAAGGGGAACCTGAGGGGAAACTTTTTCACTCCGAGGGTGGTGAGAGTGGGGAATACGCTGCCAGCAGAGGTGATGGATGCAGGTTTGATTTCAACATTTAAGGTAATGTGAGAAGGTACATGGACAGTAGGAGTATGGTTGGCTGTGGCCCAGATGCAAGTTGATGGGACTTGGTTGAATAACAGTTTGTCACGGACTAGATAGATTGAAGGGCCAATTTCTGTGTTGTAGTGCTCCATAACTCTAAATATGAAAAGAATTCTCACTAAGCATGAATTGAATGTTGCCTCATGGGTGCTTGTAGTAATGGACACTTTTGACTACTCGTGTATTGTTCCAGATCCCTGGGGACCCATCTGTTGGGAAGGAGTTTTTATATCAACATCTACTGGTCGTTCAGAGAGAATGAGGACTGGTGGCCTGCCCCCCCCTGGTCAATGAGTGCCCCCTAGGTTGGCAGGTCCTCGGATCTGAAGTCTGTGAGGGCAGGAGGCATGAGGGCTGGTGACCCCCTAGGTTAGTGAGATGGTGAGTTCAGAGTTTGAGACCTAGCATTCAGGGTCAAATCATCAATGAGTCTGGAGTTTGAGGCCTAGTGCTTAGGGTTCTATCATCAGCAAGTCTGGAGTTTGAGGCCTAGTGTTCAGGGTCCCATCATAATGAGTCCGGAGTTTGAGGCCTAGTGTTCAGGGTCCCATCATAATGAGTCCGGAGTTTGAGGCCTACTGCTCAGGGTTCTATCATCAGCGAGTCTGGAGTTCAAGGTCTAGTGTTCAGGGTCATATCATGAGTGAGTCCGGAGTTCAGGGTCCCATCATCAGTGAGTTGATATCAAAGATCGTAGCCCCAAAGTCAATTGGAAGTCTAGAACATCTAGGCCTGAAGCATGGGTCTGCAGGTCTGCAAGTCCACTTGGAAAGTCAGAAGCCTGATGTCTGCAAGTCCACTGGAGGCCCAGAGGCCTGCCTGGGGTTGGAGAGCTATGTGTATGAGTGTGTACAATAGTTGCATTCTTTCTCTATCAAAGGTTGTTTTGGTTGATAAACACACACACAAAACATTTCATTGTTTGCTTTGATGTACATTTATTTTACTTATTTAGAGATACAGCATGGAACAGGACCTACCGGCCCAATGAGCTGTGCCATCCTATTTAACCCTAGCCTCATCACAGGGCAATTTACAATGACCAATTATCCCACTAACCGGTACGCCTTTGGACTGTGGGAGGGAACCCACACACTCACAGGAAAAACACACCAATTTGCTTACCATTCGAAATTGAACTCCAACGGCCCAAGCTGTAATAGCGTCACACTACCGTGGCAAATTTGATAACTAAATAAATCTGAACGCGGGGAGGAATTGGCTGAAGATGAATTAGAGAGAAATGTTTTCTATCTCATATCCATTCTTGGTGCATTTAACCTCCGTGTTCCCTGGGACAAAGGCATTGCTTACTCCAGTGGTGAGGGTGAGAACTCATCAGACACGGCTCACTGTGAGGTGAGTGAAGCAGCTCAGAGGCAGGGGTGGGAAAGGGAGTGAGGGTGAGGGCTGGGGGAGGGGGTAGGGGTGGGGATGGGTGTGTAGATCTTGGGATGAGGATGGGTGACGGTGGGGTTGGGGATGGGGATGGGTGACAATTGGGGTAAGGATGGGTGATGGTGGGGGTGGGGATGGGTGATGGTGGGGGTGGGGATGGGTGACAGTGGGGGTGGTGATGTGTAACGGTGGGGGTGAGGATGTAATGGTGGGGGTGGGGATGGGTGACGGTGAGGGTGGGGATGGGCGATGGTAGGATGAGGATGGGTGACAATTGGGGTAAGGATGGGTGACGGTGGGGGTGGGGATGGGTGACGGCCAGAGTGTGAGTTGGGGTGAGAGTGTGGCCTGGTGTGTCAGTGGGGTGTATGGAACGGTACGTGTTGCCACCCTGTAGATGAACTGTTAATCAGAGACACAGTTACCCTTCGTAAGGAGGAGCAGGGTCTTCTTGCCACGGCCCTTTGCCACCCCACCCCTCTCCCCAGCGACGTCCGTGTCCGTTTGGTGACACTCCAGGCTCAAGGTTGCCTTGCTGACCGTGGCTTTGTGGCTGTCAGTGTTACAGCCTGACCCAGCCGCGGAGGACTGATTCAGGGGCTGCACTTTGCTGTCTAATATCTGCTCGTCTTTTGTCGTTTGCGCGATTTGTACCTTTTACTGTGCGTCTGGTGTTTGATGTTTTCTGTGAACGGGTCCCATGGTGTTTCATGGCTGTCTGCGGGAAGATGAACCTTGTACGGGCTTGTACACTGCATACATACTTCGATAATAAATGAATCTTTGCATCCTTTCCTCATTCCCTGTCGATCAAAGGTCGGGTGGACAGAGCTGGTTACACTCGACCAGGTGCTGCTCACACGATTGTTGATATTGAGGTGGGTGGAGATATTCTACCCACAAAGGCAGAAGATTATGGGTTCACATTCATAATCAGAATCGTGTTTGTTTATTTATTTATTTTGAGAGACCACGTGCAACAGGCCCTTCAATTCCAATGAGCCGTTTCCGCTCGGAAACCTGCCTATTTAACCCTAGCCTGATCAGGGGTCAATTTACAATGAGCAAATAACCTACTAACCAGTATGTCTTTGGGCTGTGGGAGGAAACCAGAGCACCCGGAGGAAACACACACGCTCACGGGAAGGACGTACAAGCTTTCTTATAGAGGACACTGAAATTGACCTCTGAACTTCGACACGCCGAGGTGTAAGAGTGACGCGGCAACCGATACACTACTGTGGCACCCTGTCAGTTTATTATCATTAACGTACAGTATGTCACGCAATGTGCTGTTTGGTGATAGCAGTACAGTGCAAAGACATTAAAATTAGTATAAGTTAAAAAAAAATAAGACCATAAGACCATATTGTATCAAAGCAGAATTCGGCCATTTGCCCCATCATGTCCTCTCTGCCATGTCATCATGGCTGATCCATTTTCTCTCTCAGCCCCAGTCTCCTGCCTTCTCCCAGTATCCCTTTATGCCCTGACTAATCAAGAATCTATCAACCTCTGCCTTAAATACACCCAATGACTTGGCCTTCACAGCTGCCTGTGGCAACAAATTCCACAGATTCACCACTCTCTAGCTAAAGAAATTCCTCCTCATCTCCATTCTAAATGGATGGCCCTCTATTCTGAGGCAGTGGGCCTCTGGTCTTAGACTCCCCTACCATAGGAAACACCCTGTCCGCATCCACTCTATCAAGGCCTTTCACTATTCGATAGGTTCAATGAGGTCACCCCTCATTCTTCTGAATTCCAGTGAGTAGAGGCCCAGGCTATCAAACAGTCTTCATATGACAATCCTTCCAATGCAGGAATCATTTTGTGGACCTCCTTTGAACCCTCTTCAATGTCAGCACATCCTTTCTTAGATAAGGGGCCTAAAACTGCTCACAATACTCCAAGAGAGGCCTCACCGGTGTCTAATAAAGTCTCAACATTACATACTTGCTTTCGTGCAGAAGATGAGTGGTAGTTCATGGACTGTGCCAAAATTTGATGGCAGAGAGGCTGAAGCTGTACCTGAAACCTGTGCCTTTAGGCTCGTTTGCCTCCTCTCTGATTGTAGATTCAAGACAATGATCTCGGGAATGGAAGGGTTTAATGCGTGAGGAGCATTTGATGCCTCCAGGCCTGTACTTGCCAGAGTAAGTTGGGTCCAAAAGCTTGTTTTCATGACGAATAGTTCTGTGACCCTATTTCACTAACACTCAAGGAGCTAGGATAGAGATGAGGTGAGTTTTTTCAGCGGTTTGTGCATCTTTGGAACTGTCTTCTTCAAGGGGGAAATGGGAGCGGAGCTTTTGAATATTTTTAAGGTGGAGATAGTGTCTTGATAAGCAAGAGGTAGAGGTGTTACTGAAGTACGCCTCCTCCCACTGCACCTGTCTGCTTGTGGTACCCACCATCTGGCCTTGAGTACAAATTCATGCCTCGAATTTATCTTTCAACCACCTCAAAAGTGGCTTGCTCAGCGACTGCCGATGGAGTTAAGCCAGAATCACAGGTAACACAAGAGAAATGGCAGGTGCTGAAAATCTGCAGCAATGCACAAACACAAAATGCTGGAGGAATTTACTGTCTTGATGAAGGGTCTCCGGCTGAAACGCCCCCTGTCTACTCCCTCCATAGTTGCTGCCTGAGCCACTGGGTTCCTCCAGAGATCCAGTCTTCCGCATTCCCAGCACCCCCAGCTCTTGTCAGTGAATCTAGAGCAGGGAGGCAGGGCGTGCTGTCGTCGCTTAAAGCAACCAACGCAGAGATGAGCTGAATTTCATGTTCCCTCAGAGGGTTGTGAGTCTTCGGAACTCTTCAAAGGCTGTGGGAAGTAGAGTTTTAAGGCCCACAGGGAGCCAAGATAGCGTAGTGGTTAGCACAGCACTACTACAGCCTGGGGCATTCCAGAGTTCAGAGTTCAATTCTGGCACCGTCTGGAACGAGTCTGTACATTCTCTCCGTGAGCCACGGAGGTTTCCTCCCACAGGCCAAAGATGTACCGGCTGAGAGGTTAATTGGTCATTGTAAAGTGGCCTGTGATTATCCTGGGGTTAAATAGTTGTGTTGCTGGGCTAGAGAGGCCTGTTCTGCACTGTATAATAAATAGATAATTGAGAGGTGAAAGGATGCTGAGATCAGGTGGGATTGGGGAGTTAAGGTTACAGTCAGATTGCCCATGATGTCTGTAGCAGGCTTGATGGGCAGAATAGCCTTCTCCTTTTCACAAGTCATATTTTCTTCTTAGGCATCCGTTAGTCTCATGAGACCATGGATTTGCGCCTTGGAAGGTTTCCAGGGTGCAGGCCTGGGCAAGGTTGTATGGAAGACCGGCAGTTGCCCATGCTGCAAGTCTCCCCTCTCCACGACACCAATGTTGTCCAAGAGAAGGGCATTAGGACCCATACAGCTTGGCACTAGTGTCGTCACAGAGCAATGTGTGATTAAGTGCCTTGCTCAAGGACACAACACGTTGCCTCAGCCAAGGCTCGAACTAGCGAACTTCAGATCGCTGGACGAACGCCAACACTTGGCCACGTGCCAACAAGTCATATTTACAGTTTATAAAACACTGCCTCGAAAAGGTGGCATCTATTATCAAGGATCCAGGCCATGCCATCTTCTCACAGCTACCATCGGGCAGGAAGTACCCACACCTGCACCAGTTTGGGAACAGCTACTCTCCATCAGTCACTGGGGTGCACAACCCTCACCCTTTCTCAGCAACAGAGCACCACAGACCACATCTTTCACTACCTCAGATTTGTCTCTGATTGTGTCTTTTTCTGCATAGAGATCTTGCAAATATCTAATCAGTCCTTCACGTAGCAGCAACTCAATGTATTAACGCATGCAGGCATGGTCAAGAGGTTCATTTGTTGTTCAGAATGGAGAAGAAATGTGATCTAAGTGACTTTAAGTGCTATAATCCAGTAGCACTTATATCCACAGTGATGGTGTGTTTTGAGAGGTTGGTGATGAAACATATCATCTCCTGCCTGAGAAGTGGCTTGGATTCACTCTAATTTGCCTACTGGGGGAATGGGTCCACCACAGATGCCATCTCATTGACTCTTCACTCAACCCTGGAACATCCTGATAGATATATCAGAATGCTCTTTATTGACTACAGCTCGGCATTCAATACCATCATCTCCTCAAAACTAATTAATAAGCTTCAAGGCCTTTCTGTCAATACCTTGTGCAATTTAATCCTGGATTTCCTCACTTGCAGACCTAGACAGTTTGGTTTGGTAGCAACATCTCCTCCACAATTCCCATCAGCACAGGTGCACCACAGGATTGAGTGCTTAGTCTCGGCTCACTTTACACTGGTGACTGTGCGGCTAATTACAGCTCTAAGGCCATACTCAGGTTTGTTGATGACACCGCCGTTGTTGGCTGAATCAAAGGTGGTGACATATAGGAGGGAGATCGAAAATCTGACTGAGCGGTCCCACAACAACAGCGTCTTGCTCAATGTCAGGAAGACCAAGGTGCTGATTATTGACTTCAGGAGGAACCTAGAAGTTCATGAACCAGCTGGAGGATCAGAGGTGGAGAGAGCCAACAACTTTAAATTCACAGACAACAGTCTCTAGAGTTTACAGAAAATGGTGCAAAATACAAAAAAAATCCTGTGAGTGGCAGTTCTGTGGGGGGAAACGCTTTGTTAATGAGAGAAGTCAGAGGAGAATGGCCAGACTGGTTCAAGCTGTCAGGAAGGCGACAGTAACTCAGACAAACACGGGTTACAACATTGGTGTGCAGAAGAGCATCTCTGAATGCACAACAAGACAAACCTTGAAGTGGAGGGGCTACCACGGCAGAAGACCATGAACGTACACTCAGTAGCCACTTCATTAGGTACAGGAGGTACGTACTGCAGTGGCCACTGGGCGTGTACTCAGTGTATCGTCTGTGATGCTGCTGTAAGCAAGTTTTCACTTTGCGCCTGTACCTGTACCTCACTGTACTTGTGTACGTGGCAAAGAACCTGACATGGGTTCAGGAGCAACATGATCATTATCACCCGCAAATATTTTATTTTGAGATACAGCGGGGAACAGACCCTTCCAGCCCGACAAGCCTCACCGCTCCTAGTGAACACTTGCCTAATCACAGGACAACTTACAAGATTCAAGATTCAAGACTGTTTAATGTCATTTCCAGTACACAAGTGTAAAGAAGAACAATATAATTGTTTCTCCAGATCTGATACGGCACAAAAATGAACTCAATAAGATGAAGAACCCAATAATAATAATAAGAGCACAATAAATATGAATACATAAGATATACATAGATCGATTGTATACTGACCTATTATCCTAATAACCATCTTTGGACTGTGGGAGGAAACCCACGTGGTTCACAGGGAGAATGAACAAAGGCCTTCGAGATGGTGCCAGAATTGAACTGTAACTCTGGAACGCTCCGAGATGTAAGAGCGTTGCGCTAGCCGCTGTGGTACTGTATTGCGCCCTATTCTAAGGATCCAGAGGAAAGATCGCCCTGATTGGTTCACTAAAGTTCTTTTTGCTCTGCGTGTGACACTCAAACCATGGAAATGCAGTGGTCTCACAAAATCCTTCCTCACCTCTATCCCTTTTTGGGTAAGTGACGGCCCCTTCAGGGGTTTGAGGAGTGTTTGATGGCTCTGGACCACTACTCCCTTGTTATTAGAAGAACGAGGGGAAAATCACGTTGAAGCCTATCAAATATTGAAAGTCCTAGCTAGAGTGGATGTGGAGAGGACGTTTCCTATTGTGGGGGAGTCTAGAACCAGAGGGCACAGCCTCAGAATAGAGTGTATTTAGAACTGAGATGAGGAGGGATTTCTCTAGCCATAGGGTGGTAAAATGTGGAATTCAGTCAGACTGTGGAGGCTAAGCCATTGGGTATATTTAAAACGGAGGTTGATAGGTTCTCCCCTTACCACTATTCAGGGCCCCAGACAGTCCTTCCAGGTGAGACGACACTTCACCTGTGAGTCGACTGGGGTGATATACTGCATCCGGTGCTCCCGATGTGGCCTTCTATATATTGGCGAGACCCGACGCAGACTGGGAGATCGTTTTGCTGAACACCTACACTCTGTCCGCCAGAGAAAGCAGGATCTCCCAGTGGCCACACATTTTAATTCCACATCCCATTCCCATTCTGATATGTCTATCCATGGCCTCCTCTACTGTAAAGATGAAGCCACACTCAGGTTGGAGGAATAGCACCTAATATTCTGTCTGGGTAGCCTCCAACCTGATGGCATGAACATTGACTTCTCTAACTTCTGCTAATACCCCACCTCCCCCTCGTACCCCATCTGTTATTTATTTATATACATACATTCTTTCTCTCTCTCTCCTTTTTCTCCCTCTGTCCCTCTGACTATACCCCTTGCCCATCCTCTGGGTTCCCCCCCCAGCTTTCTTTCTCCCTAGGCCTCCTGTCCCATGATCTTCTCATATCCCTTTTGCCAATCTCCTGTCCATCTCTTGGTTCCATCCCTCCCCCTCCTGTCTTCTCCTATCATTTTGGATCTCCCCCTCTCCCTCTCACTTCCAAATCTCTTACTAGCTCTTCTTTCAGTTAGTCCTGACGAAGGGTCTCGGCCTGAAACGTCGACTGCACCTCTTCCTAGAGATGCTGTCTGGCCTGCTGCGTTCACCAGCAACTTTGATGTGTGTTGCTTGAATTTCCAGCATCTGCAGAATTCCTCATGTTTACGTTGATAGGTTCTTGATAGTCAGGCTGTCAAAGGTTATAGGGAGGAAGCCGGAGAATGCGGTTATTCCCTCTAATTCTCTCAGCATATAACAGGACAATAAGGACACAAAGAGTTGTGGACCCAGCTTCAGGGGGTAGCAACTTCTTCCCTCAGGCTGAGACTAATGAATACCCAACCAGGACAGCAAGTTGTTTACTGTTTATCTATGCTGCTGCACTTTACTACATGCATTTTGAATTATATTTTATTAGCTTATTTACAGTAATATTCTGTTTTATGTGCTGTGTGTGATATATTCTGGTGCCAACATACTGGTCCATGGCCTCCTCATGTCAAGATGAGGCCACCCTCAGGGTGGAGGAGCAACACTTTATATTCCATTTGGGTAGTCTCCAACCTGATGGTGTGTATATTGATTTCTTCTTCCAGTGAAAAAATTTTGCCCTCCCCCGCCCCTCTATTCCCCACTCTGACCTTTCACTTCTTCTCACCTGCCTATTACTCTCCTGTGGGTCCCTTCCTTCTTCCCTCTCTCTTATTATCCACTCTCCTCTCTTATCACATTCTTTCTTCTCCTGCCCTTGACCTTTCTCTCTTACTTGGCTTCATCTATCACCTTTCAGCTAGCCTCTTTCCCTCCCCCCCCACACCTTTTTATTCAGGTATCTCTCCATTCTGTCTCAGTTCTGATGTGCGAGGAGTGGCGCCCCACACGGACTTCCAATCTGCGCCCGTAAGGCATGAAAATGCCGGATGCAGGCCTCTCAAGGTCTGAGTCGACGGTCCCCCGCCTCCTCTGATGAAGGGTCTTGGCCTGAAACGTTGACTGTTTATTAGCCTCCACAGATGCTGACTGACCTGTTCGGTTCCTCCAGCATTTTGTGTGAGTTGCTCTGGACTTCCAGCATTTGCAGACTTTCTGGTGCCTATGTTTTTTTTGGTGCATTGTGGTCTGGATGACTGCTGTTTCGTTTGGTTGTATGTATGAACAGTCAGAGGAGAATACATTTGAACTTGAACTTCTGCTCGTAAGGACTGCCCTCAGAGGCTGGTTAGGGATGGCCATTAACGTTGGCCCTGCCAGAGACACCCTGTGTCTCTTGAAAGAAAGAAACAGAAGCATTTTTAGGCGGCATATTAACTTTGTGCCTGGGCAAGTGGCTCTGTCTTCCCCACGCAGTGAGGTGTGGGCTGATAAATGAAAGCCTTTATGAAAGAAGCAACCGACAAATCATGTATCAGGTCAGTGGTTTGCTTCGTTTTCATGGATGGTTTGTCATGAGGGGAGTACAGTACGCTGGAACAAAGCCCATCTCTGAGGCAATGCTCGATTTCTCTAAATGAGCCACAGCCATCCACAACACAGAACATATCCCGTCCCTGTAATTTAAAGGGACAGTACCACTTTGTACAACTAAACAGTCCAAATATTCACTCAGTGATCACTTTACAAGATAAGCATGTCACTGTATGCTTCAATGTATATGTGACAAATAAAATTAATCTTCTAACATTTTCCCTGATGAGCTTATGGCATTTTAAAATGATTATGTTTTTAATATTTCTGGGTATCTAATGACGTGGTCACTGAGTGTACGTTCATGGTCTTCTGCTGCTGTAGCCCCTCCCCTTCAAAGTTTGATGTATTGTGTGTTCAGAGATGCTCTTCTGCACACCACTGTTGTAACGTGTGGTTACTTGAATTACTGTCACCTTCCCGTCAGCTTGAACCAGTCTGGCCATTCTCCCCCGACCTCTCTCATTAACAAGGTGTTTTCGCCCACAGAACTGCAGCTCACTGAATGCTTTTTAGCTTTTTGCACCATTTTCTGTAAGCTCTAGAAACTGTTGTGCATGAAAATCCCAGGAGATCAGCAGTTTCTGAGGTCCTCAAACCATCTGGTCTGACACAGTCATACCACGGTCAAAGTCACTAGACACTAGACACTAGAATACTACAGCACAGTACAGGCCCTTCGACCCTCGATGTTGTGCCAGCCCATATATTACTTTAAAAAAAACGTACTAAACCCACACCACCCCGTGACCCTCTATTTTTCTTTCATCCATGTGCCTGTCCAAGAGGATTTAAATATCCCTCATGTTTTAGCCTTCACCATTATCCCTGGCAAGTCATTCCAGGCACCCACAACCCTCTGTGTAAAAACCTTACTCCTGATGTTTCCCCTAAACTTCCCTCCCTTAACTTTGTACATATGCCCTCTGGTGTTTGCTGTTCGTGCCCTGGGAAACAGGTACTGGCTATCCACCCTATCTATGCCTCTCAGAATCTTGTAGACCTCTATCAAGTCCCCTTTCATCCTTCTACGCTCCAAAGAGAAAAGTCCCAGCTCTGCTAACCTTGCCTCATAAGACTTGTTTTCCAATCCAGGCAACATCCCGGTAAATCTCCTCTGCACCCTCTCCATTGCTTCCACATCCTTCCTATAATGAGGTGACCAGAACTGAACACAATACTCTTGTGTGCTCTCACCAGAGATTTGTAGATTTGGAACATGACCTCTCTACTCTTGAACTCAATCCCCCTATTAGCATCCCATAGGCCTTCTTAACTATCCTATCAACCTGTGCAGTCACCTTGAGGGATGTATGGATTTGAACCCCAAGGTGCCTCTGTTCATCCACACTCTTAAGTAACCGACCATTAACCCTGTACTCAGCCTTCTGGTTTGTCCTTCCAAAATGCATTATCTCACACTTATCTGGATTGAACTCCATCTGCCACTTTTCTGCCCAACTCTGCATCCTGTCTATATCCTCTTGTAACCTTCGACAACCTACAGCTCCATCCACAACTCCTCCAATCTTCATGTCATTCGCAAACTTACTCACCCATCCTTCCGCCTCTTCATCCAGGTCATTTATAAAAATCACAAAGAGCATTTCTCCCCCATTCTGATGTCTGGTTTGAACAGCAACTTCTTGCTGCCACAGGGTTAGCTGATTATATTTGCATTAGTGAGCAAGTGGACGGGTGTACAGCCACTGGATGAGTTTAAAATGAGAGACCTGTATTTTCATTCCTTTTGTGGTCATTTTCTTGCTGCATCATAAAGAGCATCCTATCCACATGCTTCACGGCTTGGTGTGGCAACTGCTCTGTCTGTGACTGCAAGCAACCCTGGAGAGTTGTGGACACAGCTCAGCACATCACGGAAACCAGACTCTCCTCCACGGACTCTGTCCGCACTTCTTTCTGCCTTGTTAAAGCAGCCCACATAATCAAAGGTACCACTCACCCATCTCCCATCAGGCAGAAGACAGGACAAACTGAAAACACATGCCTCTAGACTCAAACACACTTCTATCCCACTGTCATGAGTTTCCCTACCTGGGGTTCATGGACCGCTTGCTTAATGGTATTGGACCATGGCATAAAAGGGTTGGGAACCCCTGCCCTAGTACAATATGATTATGAGGACACGCAGTCCCCTTTTATTGTCATTTGGTAATGCATGCACTAAGAAATGATAAAATGTTTTTCCAGAATGATATCATGAAAACACATGACAAACCGACTTAAAAACTAACAAGAACCACATAATTATAACATATAGTTACAACAGTGCAAAGCAATACCGTAATTTGATAAGAGCAGACCATGGCACAGTAAAAGTCTCAAAGTTTCTCGAAAGTCCCATCATTTCACGCAGGCGGTAAACCTCCAGCGCCGCCAACTTGCCGATGCAGCATTCTGGAAGCATCTGACCACAGTCCGACTCCGAGTTTGTCCGAAAACTCCGAGCCTCCGGCCACCTCTTCGACACCGAGCACTATCTCTGCCGAGAGCTTTGACCGCGGCCCCGGCAACAGGCGATACGCAAAGCTGAGGATTTGGGGCCTTCGTCTCCGCGGATTCTCGATCGCACAGTAGCAGCGGCAGCGAAGCAGGCATTTCAGGAGTTACTCCAGGTGTTCCTCCGTGCTTCTCACGGCTGTCTCCATCAAATCCGGATTGTGCACGACCCCTAGTTACACATAATCGATATTCATTCGGAACGGCCGCGCGCACTGCGTCACGCTGCCATCTTCTCCTCCCTCCAATAAGATGGACTCTTAACCTTGCAATCGACCTCACTGTGACCTTGCACCTTATAGTTTACCTGCACACTGTTTTCTCTGTTCTGTAATACATTATTCTGCACTGTTACTGCTCTACCTTAAACTACTTCAATGGATTGATCTGTATGGATGGAATGCAAGATAAGTTTTTCACTGTATCTCGATACATGTGACAAAAAGTAAAACAACTTAACAATTTACACATTTAAAATATCTCATCTTAAATTGAGTTCAGATTGACTCCAGCTTGGCCAAGAATAGGTTTGGTTTAGACTGGGTTAGATTTACTTAGTGTTGGATTAGCCGAGACTTTATCAGCTTTGGATTGGCTAGGGTTGGGGTTTGTATTAGCAAAAGTCAAAATTTGTGTGGCAGCATGGAGATACGTCTCTACCAAAGGAAGTGGAAGGTGCTCCTTCCCTCTGCTAGCCTGCAGATCACCCTTTGACAAGGTGTAGCCCCTGTTTAGCCTCCCCCTGATCAGGGTCGCGTGAAGCCATGGGAGCAGGTGGTGGATGGTCGTATGAGCAGCTGGTGCATATCACATCCTGGTTATGTGACCACTGATGCTAGGCAGACAATCTCTGAAAAGAATTGATAATCGCTGGGGTCACCTGTCCTGTAAAGACCCTTCCTAGATGAAGGCAATTGCAAACCACTTCTGTAGAATCATGGTCAATTGCCCATGTCATAATAATGATGATGCTGAATGTCAAAATGGATTTGGATGGTCAAGGTCAGATTGAAGTTATATTGACCGAGATTGGGTCATCTTTGGATTCACTGAGGATGGCGTGGGTTTGGTTTGGCTGATGTCAAGTTGGGTTTGATTAGCCATGGCCAGGTTTACCTTGGATTGTCTGAGATTGCGTCACCTTTGGCTGAGGTTGGATTGTATTTAGATTAACCAACATCAGGTTGAGTTCATATTGGCCAAGAGTATATCTGGTTTGGATTGGGTGACATGAGTAAGTATTAGATCAGCTGAGATTGGGTTGGCTTTGGACTGGCTGGGATTGGGCTGGATTTGGATTGGCTAAGGCCAAGTGGTTAAGGTATTCGACTAGTGATCTGAAGGTCGTGATTTCGAGCCCCAGCCGAGGCAGTGTGTTGTGTCCTTGAGCAAGGCACTTAATCACACAGTGCTCTGCGATGACACTGGTGCCAAGCTGTATGGGTCCTAATGCCCTTCCCTTGGACAACATTGGTGTTGTGGAGAGGGGAGACTTGCAACATGGGCAACTGCTGGTCTTCCATACAACCTTGCCCAGGCCTGCGCCCTGGAGAGTGAAGACTTTCCAGGCGCAGATCCATGGTCTCACAAGACTAATGGATTCCTTAAAGGGCAAGATGGGTTTTGATTGTCCAAGGTGGGTTGGGTTTGGATTAGGTGAGATTAGGTTGACTTTTGATTGGGTGGGGATGGAGTGGGTTTGGATTGGCCAAGAGCAATTTGGGTTTGAATTCACTGAAGATGGGGTGATTTTCGATTAGCTGAGGTCAGATTGGCTTTGGATTGGGTGATATGCAGTCAGTATTTGATTGGGTGTTGTCGGGTTGGATCACCCAACGTCAGGATGGGATTGAACAGGCTGAAAAGAAGTCATGTTTGGAATGCCTGAGGTTGGGTCGGCTTTCAAATTCATCATGTCCCTCTACCTCTGCTCCAGAATCCTCTCCTTAAACCTTTGCTCCTCTTCAACACTTTGCTCCTTCTACATGAAGACCGCGCTCTGTGACGAAGCGTTCGGTGGCCTGGTCTGCCCCCTGTGGGTCAGTGTCAGACCTCCTTTACCAGTGCTGCTCTGGTGCGCCTTGGCGGGTTTTACCGTGTAACAGGGGCTGTTCGAGTGCAAATTGTTGCTCAGTTCCCCCCCGGTTTTCCCTCAGAAAAAGATGCCCTTATGAATTCGCTTTTAATATCATATCGCTCGAGATATGTCGCTCATGTCTGTCACATGTTCAAGAGAGTGTGTGACGTGTGGTTGCAATCGCAAACTTTCTCCCATAAAACTGGACAGACTTACATTGAACTGGCAAGACTTACTTACTAATTCAGCGAGATGGAGTGGAAACAATCCCTTCCGGCCCAATGAGCCACACCACCCAGCAACCCACCGATTTAACCCTATCCCACTCACAGGACAAATTGCAATGATCGATTAACCTACTAAGTGGTCGGTACGCCTTTGGAATGTGGGAGGAAACTGGAGCACCCAGAAGAGACCCACATGCTCACAGGAAGAACATGTAAACTTCTTACACTGGGCACTGGACTGAACTCTGAACTCTGAGCTGTAATGGCGCTGCCCTAGCTGTTACGCTGCTGTGGCTGTTTAACTGGTGCGGATCCCTGATTTTCTTTTAACAAGTGAAGCAAACATCACTGGACCAGCAGCTTCACCGGCCAAGCAAAAGCGGGAACTGAGCAGCGTGGAAGGTGTAGCCGGGAACGTCCGGGCACCCAGACACTTTCCACAATGCAGTCCTCCTTCTGCAGATGTAGACATCTTCTCATAGAAGCTGCTGTTTTGTCTGGCAGAAGTTAATTGTTTTCTTGAAACTTTTGTTCAGAAAGTGATTACCTCAGATTATAAACCAGGTGTTTTATCGCCCAACAGATGGTGGGGGATGAGTCTGATAGAGGCTGTTGGGAATCACTCAGGGGTAACACTATCTCCTGCCTGCAGGTCAGGCAGCTTTCATTTCAGGGAACCAGGAACAGGTTTTATTGTCATTGACATACTGGATAGCAAGTTCATTTTCTTTTTGTTTTGTGGCAGCAGTACAGTGCATGCAGAACAAATTTCTATGAGTTACAAACTTGATTTATAAGAGCAAAAGATTCTGCAGACGCTGGAAATCCAGAGTAACACACACAAAATGCTGGAAGAACTCAGCAGGTCAGGCAGCATCGATGGAAGTGAATAAACAGTCAAGGTTTCGGGCTGAGAACCTTCATCAGGACCAGAAAGGAAGGGGACGAAGCCAAAATAAGATGGCGGGGGAGGGAAAGGAATACAAAATGGTAGTTGATGGGTGAGACTAGGTGAAGGGGAATGTGGGTGGGTATGTGTTTACCGAACAAATATTAAATCTATTTAATTAGATTTTAAACGTCGACTGTTCATTCCTCTCCATTGATTCTGCCTGACTTGCTGAGTTCCTCCAGCATCTTGTGTGTGTTAAAGCTGTTTAGCCAATTTTTGTTCAGTACAATTAATTTCCAAAGCTCAGAAGAAAGGTCTTCAACTGGAAACATTAATACTCTTTCTCTTTCCAAGGAGTGTGGGTGAAGAAGTGGCAGGTGGAATACAATGTAGAGAACTGTGGGGTCATGCTCTTTGGTAGGAAGAAATAATGTGTAGGCCAATTTCCAAATGATGCACCCTGGAAGGCATCCTATCTGGGTGCATCGCAGATCAATACGGCAACAACTTTCGTTGTGACCACAAATACTGCAGAGTTGTGCACACAGCTCAGCACATCGCAGAAACCAGGCTCCCCTCCATGGACTGTCTACACTTCTCACTGTCTCAGTAAAGCAGCCAGTGTAACCAAAGACCCCACCCACCCACCCCAGACGTTCTCTCCCAACTGGCAAAACATACAAAGGCCTGAAAGCATGTACCATCAAGCTCGAGGTCAGCTTCTACTGCTTTGTATTCAGACTCTTAAATGGACCTGGTGTTTGATAAAATGGACTCTTGTCTTCACAATTTACCTTGTTATGATCTTGAACTTGATTGTTTACCTGCACTGCACTTTCTCTGTAACTGTAACACTTTACTCTGCATTGTACCTCAATGCACTATGTAATGGTCTGATCTGCATGAGCAGGCTGCAAGACAACTATCTCAGTACACATGACAATAATAAACCAATACCAATACCCCATTGATAAAAAGATTCAAGATTGTTTAATGTCATTTCCAATACAAAGATTCAAGATTCAAAGTACATTTTATCCAAGAATGTATACAGTATACAACCCTGAGATTCATCTTCCCAGAGACAGCCATGAAACAAAGAAATTCCATGGAACCCGTTCAAAGAAAACATCAAATATTCAACGCACAAGTGGCAAAAACACAAGTGAAAAACACAAAATATGAAAGAGCAAACCACAAAGTCATTGGAGCAGTCCAGGAGTATTCAGTTTAGTTCAGTTCAGTTCAATGTAGTGCGATATTGTTCATTAACTGCAGGCCGCAGAGCCTGCTGCCCCGAACAAAATAGCAATAAAAAAAATCAGTAACCAGAAACCAGAAACACATCATAACACGAACAACAGAGTTCAGTCCACAAACTACACCTGTTAAACCTTGCCCAAGACCCAAGACTCTAGCACCAACCTCCTGCAGCATCGAACGAGAGGTAAAGAGACAAGTCAAATGTGCACAACTATAAAACAGCATGAAATAATTGTTACTCTGAATCCAATGCTGTACAAAAAAACCCCACAAAGGTAAAGAACACTTTAATAATAAAAACACAATAGATATAAATGCATAAAATAGCTTATGTACACAGATTGATTGTATGTCCTTAAAGTGACGCTAGGTACTGGGGTGTCTGTACATAAAGGTGATTCGAATAGGAAATGATAAAGTAGTGGTGGTTGGGGGTGTGGAGGGGTGGGTCAGTGGGTGGAGGTGTTGATCAGCCTTGCCGGTTGGGGAAAGTAACTGGTTTTGAGTCTGGTGGTTCTGGTGCGAATGCTGTGTAACCTCCTCCCTGATGGGAGTGAGACAGACAGTCCATGAGCTGAGTTTGCAGAATCCTTCATGATGTTATGGACCCTTTTCTGGCACCTTTCTGTATGTATGTCTTGACGGCAGGTAAGCTGGTGCTGGTGATGCGTTGGGCAGCTCTAACTACCGCTGTAGAGACTTCCAGTCTGCCGCAGTGCAGTTTCCACACCGTGAGCTGGCAGTTCATCTCGCTGAAAGAAAACTCTGATCTTGAACTCCGCTGCCTTGCAGCTACACCCACTCATTGGGAAGGCTCTGGGAGTAAACCCCGAGGAAAAATCCAGAACTGGAATCATTAAGGCAGTCCCACATTGACTTCAACGCTGACTGGCAACTCCTGTGATGTTTCTGGTGCCATTCTGTATCGGTCTCTGCAGTCCCTTTAGATTCATCAGCTGCGTAGAGAGGGGGAGCCTGCTGCATGGGCAACAGCTTGCTCTCCATATCGTTCTGTTCTGGTTGCATATCATGTGGACAGCTCAGATGCAACATTCATATCAACCCCGAACAATGGAGGGCCTCCAATATTTCAATTTAGAGACACAGGGTGGTAAAGCCCCTTCCAGGCCAATGGGCCCACGCCACCCAATTACACACGTGACCAATCAACCCACCAAGCTGTACATCTTTACAATGTGGGAGGAAACCAGAGCACCCGGAGGAAACCCACACAGTCACGGGGAGAATGTACAAACTCCTTACAGACAGCGTCGGGAGATGAACCTGGGCCACTGCACTGTAACACCTGTGCTAATCTTCCGCTGTCACTGAGACACTTCATTCGATTCATGTTTTACCTTGTTCTAGCTCAGTGCACTGTGTATTCACTGTGGTGAATCTCTCCTGCCTCCTCTCAGCACCCCCACACCCTCCCTGTTGTCTGGCGACCAGAACTGTGCGCAATACTCTGAGACTGAAGGGAGTGATTCTTGGCAGCCACACTGCAAAGAGCCTCGACTGGCAGCTGTCACAAGCAAGTCGGTATTTTTACCCGGAGATCCTGACAGCAGCCGTCTGGTAAGGAATGTGAATGAAATTAAAGCAACATCGTGTTTATTCAATAGGAGCAGCCACACAGTTCACTGGCTGCAATATACCGGTGTGACAGAGACAAAGGAATTCTTCCCTGCTCGTCTCATTATTTCACATTTGTCACGTGAGCCATAGGATTTGATTGTCAAGCTTCTGCCGAGGCTCCTGTGCTTTTTGATTCCAGGATTCGTTAGTGAATTAAAAACAGAACCACACTGATCATTGAAGTGTGCAAATTAAAGATGTCTACCTACAGGAAGGATGTAAGCAAGGTTGAAAGAGTACAGAGAAAATTTACAAGGATGTTGCCTGGTCTGGAGGACCTGAGTTATAAGGAAAGATTGGACAGGTTAGGACTTTATTCCTTGGAACATAGAAGATTGAGGAGAGATTTGATAGAAGTATACAAAATTGTAATCCAGGAAGTGGGAAGCACAGAATCAAATATCGCTGTGATGGTTGTATGCTCTAGTACCAATTGTTTGGTGACAATAAAGTATAATGTATAATTATGAGGAGTATAGTTAGGGCAAACGCAAGCAGGCTTTTTCCACTGAAGTTGGGTGGGACTACAACCAGAGGTCATGAGTTAAAGGTGAAAGGTGAAAATTTTAAGGAGAACATGAGGGGAAACTTCTTCACTCAGAGGACTGTGAGAGTGTGGAATGAGCCTCCAGCACAAGTGGTGCATGCGAGCTTGATTTCAACGTTTAAGAGAAGTTTGAGTAGGTACATGGATGGTAGAAGTGTGGAGAGCTATGGTCCAGGTGCAGGTCGATGGGAGTAGACAATTTACCTGGTTTTGGCATGGACTAAATGGGCCGAAAGGCCTGTATCTGAGCTACACTTTTCTATTACTCTATAACTCTATGACTCCATAAATGAGGAAGTGAGGGACCACTGTTTAGAAGAAAGATTATGTTTCTATTTACTTTTTATTTAGGAATACAGCAGGGTTACAGGACCTTCTGGCCCAACGAGCCTGCATCGCCCAATGGCACCTATGTGACCAATTAACTCACTAACCCGCATGTTTTTGGAATGCTGGAGGAAACCAGAGCCCCCTGAGGAAAGCCTCACAGTCAGGTGGAGAACGTTCAAGCTCCTTACAGGCAGTGACATGCCGCAGGCACTGAAATAGCTTTACCACAACTGCTGTGCAAACTGGCCAGCCGCACAAGTCTCTCACGATTTTGTAAAACTGATTGCTATTCATTTATTTATCACATGTACATCATAACACACAATGAAATGTGTTGTTTGTGTTAACAGCTGACACAACCTAAGGGTGTGCTGGAGGCAGACCCCAAACGTTACCAGACATTCTGGCGCCAACGTAGCGTGCGAGCAACACTTGACAAACAACACAGAACACAACAAGCAACAAAATAACAGCAAAATAAGCCCCATCCCTCACCCCCACCCCCCAACACACACGTACACACGGTCCTCTAACCACAGGACTGGCTGGCTTCAGCTTCCAGTCCCTAGCAGACTTTTGGAATTGCAGATGTTGGGCCTTTCAACTCCTCAGTGCTCTTGCAAAGATTTGCAGACTCGAGCTTCGACAATCGGAGTTTTGACCGTGTTACAGTCCAGGAAGGGATTACCACCGGAACTCTGACCACATTACAGTCCAGGAAGGGATTACCACCTGAACTCTGACCACATTATAGTCCAGGAAGGGATTACCACCTGAACTCTGACCACATTACAGTCCAGGAAGGGATTACCACCTGAACTCTGACCACATTATAGTCCAGGAAGGGATTACCACCTGAACTCTGACCACATTACAGTTCAGGAAGGGATTACCACCGGAACTCTGACCACATTACAGTCCAGGAAGGGATTACCACCTGAACTCTGACCACGTTACAGTCCAGGAAGGGATTACCACCGGAACTCTGACCACATTACAGTCCAGGAAGGGATTACCACCTGAACTCTGACCACGTTACAGTCCAGGAAGGGATTACCACCGGAACTCTGACCACATTACAGTCCAGGAAGGGATTACCACCGGAACTCTGACCACGTTACAGTCCAGGAAGGGATTACCACCGGAACTCTGACCACATTACAGTCCAGGAAGGGATTACCATCGGAACTCTGACCACATTACAGTCCAGGAAGGGATTACCATCGGAACTCTGACCACATTACAGTCCAGGAAGGGATCTAAGGACTTGTGTGCTATTCTGCAGTTCCCCCTACCTCCAGTCGGCATGTGAATGGAGGGAACTCGATGGATGTCAGCCTTCACTGTGGATCCACCAACTATCACCCTTCAGAGGAGGTCTCTGTCAAACCAGGAGCTGGAGATGGGCGGAATGGGTGGGCCCTGCCATGCATTACCACCGCTGCAGATGCCAACTGTCTCAACAGATATCTAAGAACCCACACTAAAGATCATAACATATAGGAGCAGAAATAGGCCATTCAGCCCATCAACTCTGCCCTGCCATTACTAGACAAATTATTGTCCCACCCATTACCCACCCCTAAAAATGGGTGATTGGACCATGAATCATGAACACGACCTCAACATTTTGCTCTCATTTTTCACTCTTTATTCATCTTTATATTTTCTGTTATTGTAAATTATGGCGATCTTTTCAATGCGTTGCACTGTACTGCTGAACCAAACTACAAATTTCATGTCGTAAGTATGTCAGTGACAATAAACTTGTTTCTGATTCTCATTCTGACACTTGTCAGTGGAAATATGAAAGACAAGCGGCAACATTAATAAGTTGTAACATGTGTGAACTAGCCAGGTCCTCAACAATAATTCTACGAGGAACAGTATTGTATCTCACTGAGTGCTATCCACATCCCTCCCCCACCTGCATTAGAGAATTCCTCCACTGTGCTGCTTTTTTCAAGGTTTTCACTCCACAGACCGAAGTATTTTCAGCTGATTTTGGAAGCAATGCCAGTTGATAACACAGCAGCCGTGTGCTCTGGGAGCTGCGGGCTTGGTTTCCGTGGTTTTGGGGGAGGTGGATTGGCGAAGAGGGTGTGGGGTTGCTGCAAAACTGTTTATCCTATGTGAGAGTGACCTCCACAGGCTTCAGTGGAATTTCACACTGGAACAGAGTGGTGAATGTGTCCTCTTGTTAGATCTGAACAGCTGTACTGACAATGGTTTGGTTTGAGCTTCTGACGGGAGATTTCAACATCTCCAGTGCCCTCTCAGAGTAAGGCTCTACATTCACTCTGCTGAAGGGCCTCCAGCCTAGGGTCCTCGGAGCCATCAGCCAAGCCACTTTCAGAAGGACTCGGATGGCTGCCTCCCTGTGTGTAAGCTTGACTGCTCATGGTACACGAGGGATAAACCCTCCTTGGCATTAACCCGCACATGAGTTCACCCGAACCAGATGAGAGCAGTTCCCTTTGCATTGTCACAGAGATAAACTAAAATACAGACACATCGGCCCAAACAGTCTGTGCTGACCACAAAGCACCCTTTGACACTAACCTCACACTAATCCCCCTACCCACTGCCCGTCAACTCCCTCCAGATTCTAGCACAACTCCCAACCTCCACACTAATCCCCCTAACCACTGCCCGTCAACTCCCTCCAGATTCTAGCACCACTCCCAACCTCCACACTAATCCCCCTAACCACTGCCCATCAACTCCCTCCAGATTCTAGCACCACTCCCAACCTCCAGTCTGGAGGTCGAGGCCTGAAAGTTGAAGCCCCTGGCACGTCTGGAAGTTGGCCTGATGTCTGCAGTTCAGCGAATCTGGGCCAGGGGTTGGATGTTGGAGGTCCAGTGTCGACGGGTCAGCGAATCTGGCTCAGTGACTGGGAGCTGGAGGCCCAGTGTCCACGAGTCTGCAAATCTGGGCCAGGGACTGGACGTTGGAGGCCTGTGTGAATCCAGGCCGGTAAGAAGAAGTTGGAGGCCCAGTGTCCATGGGTGAACAAATCCTGGCCAGGGACTGGAGGTGGGAGGACTGATGTCCACGCGACTGTGAATCCGGGACAGGGACTGGATGTTGGAGGCTCAATATTCATGGGTCTGTGAATCTGAGTGAAGGGCTCCTGGGACGGCTGTCCTGGTGTTGGTATCCTGTCTGTGTGTGGGTGGCGGGGGCTTGTTTTGCTGTTGATGCTGTTGATGATGCTTGTGGTGTCTTTCTGAGCAGGGTGGATTTATGATGTTGGTGTCAGACTGTGTGGTGACACGTGTAGGCACATCCTCAGGTTGAGTTGTTTGTTAACGAAAACGACACATTTCCCTGTATGCTGTGACGTACGTGTGATAAGTAAATGAGTCTGAAGCCCACATGTCTTTGGGATGTCAAAGTTCAAAGTAAATTTATTATTAAACTGCGTGTATGTCACCATACACGACCCTGAGATTCATTGTCTTGTGGGCATTCACAGTAAGTACAAAGAAAATAATAATAATAAATAAATACAGAGACCGTGGGATGCAGAGTCCGTGGGTTGTGGAAAGAGCTCAGAGTTGGGACGAGTGAAGTTGAATGAAGTTATTCGCTCTGGTTCGGGAGCCTGATGGTAACTGTGGGGGATCCCATGGGGTCACAGGGCTCACAGGGGAAAAGTGGGAATTCCACATGGGACCCCGGTTAAGAAGGAACCTGGGTCTCTGGGGCTGAGAGACAGCGGTTCTACCAGCCGCATAGAGTGCCGGTCCTCCTGTCGCTCGTCCTCCTCTGATCTGGATCATTAATATCAGCTTGCCCTGGTCTCCAGTGTAGCTCCTTACAAGAACTGACATCGCTTTGTATTGTAGAGTTTCATTACTATTCATAATTACTGAATAATTCCTAACCCAAATGACAAATTTAAATACATTTATTTTAGTTTATTCAAGGAATTAATTAAATTGGGAATTGATGTACAATTGCATTACTTTTTAAAAATTTATTGATCCCTTGAATTGTTGTCCCAGCCAGACCCGCTACACCTCGTGACTATAAAACCATAACACCATAAAACATAGGAGCAGAATCAGGCCATTTGGCCCATCGAGTCTGCTCTGCCATTCGAAAATGGATGATTTATTAACCCCTCAATACCATTCTCCTGCCTTTTCCTGTAGCTATTGACACCCTGACTAATCAAGGACCTATCTGCCTCCGCTTTTGTACTTGGCCTCAACAGCTGCCCATGGCAATGAAATCCACAGACTCTCCACCCTCTGGCTAAAGAAATTCCTTCTCATCTTTGTTCTGAAGGAACGTCCTTCTATTCTGAGGCTGGGTTGTCAGGCCCAAGACTCACCCATGATTGGAAACATCCTCTCCATGCCCACTCTATCTGGCCTTTCAATATTTGATAGGCTTCATGGAACATAGAACATTGAACAGTACAGGCTCTTTGACCATGATGTTGTGCCCACCTTAAATATACCGAATAATTTGGCTCCACAGCCTTCAGTGACCATGCATACCAGAGACTCACCACACTCGAGTTAAAGAAATTAACAATACACTGGACTTTGGCTTTCACTTCGGCTGGGTTGCTATGGAGACACCGAGACTTCACTTCTCCTTTACCAAAGGGATTTCAGGGGATCAGTTACACTTTACTGATGGAATTTCAGGGATACGTTACACCTTACTAATGGAATGTCGGGGATCAGTTACACCTTACTGATGGAATTTCAGGGATCAGTTACACTTTACTGATGAAATTTCAGGGATACGTTATACCTTACCGATGGATTGTCGGGGATCAGTTACACATTACTGATGGAATTTCAGGGATGGAATTTTAGGGATCAATTACACTTTACTAATGGTATTTCCGGATATCAGTTACACCTTACTGATGGAATTTCAGGGATCAGTTACACTTTACTGATGGAATTTCGGAGGATCAGTTAGATTTTACTGATGGAATTTCGGGGATCAGTTACATTTTACTGATGGAATTTCGGAAGATCAGTTACACTTTACTGATGGAATTTCAGGGATCAGTTACACTTTACTGATGGAATTTCGAGGGAATCATTTACACTTGACTGATGGAATTAAGGTGATCGGTTACACTTAACTGATGGAATTTCAGGGATCAGTTACACTTTACTGTTGGAATTTCAGGGATCAGTTACTTCCTTCAGTTAGTCCTGACGAAGGGTCTCGGCCTGAAACGTCGACTGCGCCTCTTCCTATAGATGCTGCCTGGCCTGCTGCGTTCACCAGCAACTTTGATGTATGTTGCTTGAATTTCCAGCATCTACAGAATTCCTGTTGTATCAGTTACACCTTACTGATGGAATTTCAGGGATCAGTTACACTTTACTGATGGAATTTTGGGGGATCAGTTATACATAACTGATGGAATTTCAGGGATCAGTTACACTTAACTGATGGAATTTCAGGGATCAGTTACACTTTACTGATGGAATTTCAGAGGGTCAGTTACACTTTACTAATGGAAATTCGGAGGATCCGTTACACCTTACTGACGGAATTTCGGGGATCAGTTACACTTTACTGATGGAATTTCAGGGATGCAATTTCAGGGATCAGTTACACTTTACTGGTGGAATTTCAGGGATCAGTTACACTTTACTGATGGAATTTCAGGGATGGAATTTCGGGGATCAGTTACACATTACTGATGGAATTTTGAAAATCAGTTACACCTTACTTTGGAATTCCAGGAATCAGTTACACGTTACTGATGGATGATCGGAGATCAGTTACACCTTACTGATGAAATTCCAGGAATCAGTTACACCTTACAGATGGAATTTCAGGGATCAGTTACACTTTTCTGATGGAATTCCAGGAATCAGTTACACTTTACTGATGGAATTTCGGGGATCAGTTGCACCTTCCTGATGGAATTTCGGGGATCAGTTACACTTTAGTGATGGAAATTCATGGATAAATTACACTTTACTGATGGAATTTTGGGGGAACAGTTACACCTTACTGATGGAATTTCAGGGATCAGTTACACCTTACTGAAAGAACGTCAAGGATAATTTACACTTTACTGATGGAATTTCGAGGGAATCATTTACACCTGACTGATGAAATTAAGGGGATCGGTTACACTTAACTGATGGAATTTCGGGGATCAGTTAGACCTTACTGATGGAATTTCAGGGATACGTTACACCTGACTGATGGAAAATCAGAAATCAGTTACACCGTACTGATGGAATTTCAGGGATCAGTCACACTTTACTGATGGAATTTCAGGAATAATTTACACCTGTCTGATGGAATTATGGGGATCAGTTACACTTTACTGATGGCATTTTGGGGATCAGTCACACTTTACTGATGGAATTTCTGGGAATCAGTTACACTTTACTGATGGAATTTCGTAGGATCAGTTACACTTTACTGATGGAATTTCAGGGGTCAGTTACACCTTACTGATGGTATTTCGGGAATGTGTTACATGTTACTGATGGAATTTCGGAGGATCAGTTAGACCTTACTGATGGAATTTCAGGGATACGTTACACCTGACTGATGGAAAATCAGAAATCAGTTACACCGTACTGATGGAATTTCAGGGATCAGTCACACTTTACTGATGGAATTTCAGGGATAATTTACACCTGTCTGATGGAATTATGGGGATCAGTTACACTTTACTGATGGTATTTTGGGGATCAGTCACACTTTACTGATGGAATTTCCGGGAATCAGTTACACTTTACTGATGGAATTTCGTAGGATCAGTTACACCTTACTGATGGTATTTCGGGAATGTGTTACATGTTACTGATGGAATTTCGGAGGATCACTTACACCTTACTGATGGAATTTCGGGGGATCAGTGACACGCTACTGATGGAAATCCAGGGATCAGTTACACCTTACTGATGGAATTTTGGTGATCAGTTCCACTTTACTGATGGAATTTCGTAGGATCAGTTACATTTTACTGATGGAATTTGGTAGGATCAGTTACATTTTACTGATGGAATTTCGGGGGATCAGTTACACTCTACTGATGGAATTTCGAGGGAATCATTTACACTTGACTGATGGAATTAAGGGGATTGGTTACACTTAACTGATGGAAAATCAGGGATCAGTTACACCTTACTGATAGAATTTCAGGGATCAGTTACACTTTACTGATGGAATTTTGAGGGATCAGTTACACTTTACTGATGGAATTCCAGGAATCAGTTACACCTTACTGATGGAATTTCGGGGAGCAGTTGCACCATCCTGATGGAACTTTGGGGATCAGTTACACTTTAGTGATGGAAATTCGTGGATAAATTACACTTTACTGATGGAATTTCAGGGATCAGTTACACCTTACTGAAAGAACTTCAAGGATAATTTACACTTTACTGATGGAATTTTGAGGGAATCATTTACACCTTACTGATGGAATTTCAGGGATTAGTTACAATTTACTACTGGAATTTCAGAAATCAGTTACACTGTACTGATGGAATTTCAGGGATGCAATTTCAGGGATCAGTTGCACCTTCCTGATGGAATTTCAGGGATCAGTTACACTTTAGTGATGGAATTTTGGGGGAACAGTTACACCTTACTTGATGGAATTTCAGGGATCAGTTACACCTTACTGAAAGAACTTCAAGGATAATGTACACTTTACTGATGGAATTTCGAGGGAATCATTTACACCTGACTGATGAAATTAAGGGGATCGGTTACACTTAACTGATGGAATTTCAGGGATCAGTTACACTTTACTGTTGGAATTTCGGGGCATCAGTTACACCTGACTGATGGAAAATCAGGGATCAGTTACACCTTACTGATGGAATTTCAGGGATTAGTTACAATTTACTACCGGAATTTCAGAAATCAGTTACACCGTACTGATGGAATTTCAGGGATCAGTCACACTTTACTGATGGAATTTCAGGGATGCAATTTCAGGGATCAGTTACACTTTACTGATGGAATTTCAGGGATCAGTTGTACTTTACTGATGGAATTTCAGGGATGGAGTTTCGGGGATCAGTTACACGTTACTGATGGAATTTTGAAAATCAGTTACACCTTACTTTGGAATTCCAGGAATCAGTTACACGTTACTGATGGATTTTCGGAGATCAGTTACACCTTACTGATGGAATTTCCGGATATCAGTTACACCTTACTGACGGAATTTTGGGGATCAGTTACACCTTACTGATGGAATTTGGGGGATCAGTTACACTTTACTGATGGAATTTTAGGGATCAGTTACACCTTACTGATGGAATAGTTATAGGAAACCTCAGCAGACAGGCGGTGGAGAGTATCCTGACTGGTTGCAACGTGGCCTGGTATGGAAATACCAGCACCCAGGAATGGAAGTGTCTACCAAGAATGGTGGATATGGCCCAGTCTATCACAGTAAACGCTCTCCCCACTATTGAGCACATCTACAAGGAGGGCTGCTACAAGAAAGCAACATCCATCATCAAGGCCCCCACTGTCTCTCTTCATTGCTGCTATCTGCTTGGATTTACAGGATCCTCGAGTCCCACACCTCCAGATTCAGGAACAGTTATTCCCCTTCAAACATCAGGCTCCTGAACCAGTGTTGGTAACTTCAATCACCCCTAGCACCGAACTGTGGACTCACTTTTAAGAATACTACGGTCCTTTTCTCAGCATTATCTCTCTGTCTGTGTATTTATTTATCTGTCTGTTATTTATCAGTCTAGTTATTTATTTATTTACTATTTTAAAAATTATTTTTGTATCTGTGCAGTTTATCGTCTTTTGCAAATTGCTGATTGCCAGTTTTTAATTGATTCTATCGTATTTCTCTGTTGCACTGCGAATGCCTGTCAGAAGATGAATCTCAGGATAGTACATGGTGATATGTACATAGTTCGATAATAAATTGACGTTGAACTTTGAGACTAGTGCGGAGGAGATATCCTCCCAGAGCTGCTCATGCTGCTCTCCAGCTGTCCACCAGGAGGCGTCAGAGCACAATTCTGGGGCCTGAGGTTACCTCCAATCCCAATGTTGTTGAGGTTGCTTCTCTCGTCCTGGGCTGCCCGGTGCTGACTTAAACTCCTCTCCGCAATGTAATGACACTGGGGAAGTAATATATGGCAGCCAGGGTCAGCAGTGAGCAAGGAAACGTTCAACGTCTGTCTAGGAAGCTGATTTGGAATAAGGTACATTGAACTGGAATCAGAATCTCTGACATATCTTGTGAAGCTTGTCGTTTACTGACAGCCGTCCAGTGCAAGGGATAAAAATTACTATAAGTTACAGAAATCATCATCATCATGTGCCGTGTCGCATGACGTGGGCAATCATGGTCTTCCGTCCGTCTTTAATCTGCCAGTGGGGAAGACCCCCCCCGCCCCCCACCCGCTCTAGTTCTTGTATCTCCACCCCGCCACCCTGTAAGTTACGGAAAAAAATGTACAAAAAAGGAATAAAGAGGCAGTGTTCATGGGTTCATTATCCATTCAGAAATCTGATGCTGGAAGGGAAGAAGCTGTTTCTAAATCATTGAGTGTGTGCCTTCAGGCTCCTGTATCACCTCCTAGATGGTAGCAATGAGAAGAGGGAATGTCCCAGTTAGTGATGGCCTTTAATAATGAAAGTCACCCTCTTGAAGATGTCCTCAATGGTGGGCAGGGTTGTGTCTGTCTGAGTCTACAGTCCTCTCCAGCCTCTTATGGTCCTGCCAGTTAGAGCTTCGATTCCAGACAGTGATGCAACCAGACCGAACTCTCTTCTCTGTGAATCTGTAGAAATTTCTGGTGACATACCAAATCTCAAACGCCTAACACATTACAGCCACTGCCATGCCTTCTTCATAATTAGGCCCAGGATAGTCTCTCTGAGATGTTCACACCTAGGAGCTTGAAGCTGCTCGCCCGTCCTACCACTGGCCCTTCAATGAGAAAAGAGTGAAATATCTTTAAATTCAGTTAACACAGGCACAACTTTAAATAAGGTTTGCCAAACATGGTCAGTATTTTAAGATTGTCCCCTTTTGGATGTGTGTCTAATGTAGGCAAGTTGCAGCAAATAGACATCTCATTTGAAAACGTTTCAGAAGAGGCTGCAATTAAGAATCTAATTGATTCAAGTGGCCACTTGGACATTTAGGGAGACTTAATTATCTCCGCTTTTCACACAATGAGCCAAGTTCGGCAGTGAAGAGGAATTCCCTTCATTGGTGGCAGTGTAAGCCGTGATACATTCACCCTGAAACACTGAACATACCCCTGGGGTGATGCTAGCAGAAGGTCCCATCTGACCTCTCAGGTGGATGCAGAAGATTCCATCCAACTCTGCTGGAATGCTGGAGAGAAGTCTCTCCACAATGTCCATAGATTAATATCTCCCTCAGCTTATTAACAGGTCAGCTGGACACTATTATTAAACATAGAATGTAGAACACTACAGGCCCTTCAGCCCACGATGTTGTGCTGACTTTTAACCCTACTCTAAGATCAATCTAACCCATCCCTTCTACATAGACATTCATGTACCTACCTAAGAGTTTCTTAAATGCCCCTAATGTACCTGCCTCTACTACTGGAAGGGTGTTCCATGTATCCACCACTCTCTGTGGAAAAAACCTACCTCTGACATCTCCCCTATACATTCCCCCAATCACCTTGAAATTATACCCTCTTGTATTCGCCATTTCCACCCTGGGGAGAAGTGTCTGGCTGTCCACTTGATCTATGCCTCTTATCATCTTGTACACAAGATATCTTACATGTGGGAATTGGAATACAGGAACGTGAGGCCAGTATTTCAAAGTTCAAAGCAAATTTAATCACAAAGTACATATACTTTACCGTATACTACCCTGAGATTTATTTTCTTGTGGACGATCACGTAGGACGAAGAATTACGATAGAATCAATGAAAAACTACACATAGATAAAGACTGATAAACAATCAATGTGCAAATAAACACAAACTGTGTACATACAAAATCAAATAAGCAAACAAATAAATAAAGAATACTGAGAACGTGAGTTGTAGAATCCTGGCAAATGAGTTTACAAGATGTGTTCAGTGATCAGTTCAGTGTTGAGGTGAGTGAAGTTATCAACACTGGTTCAGGAGCCTGCTGGTTGAGGGCTAATAATTGTTCCTGAACCTTGTGGTGTGGGTCCTGAAGCTCCTGTATCTGCAACTCAGTGTATTAAAGCCAGTTCAAATCACGGCATTGTTTGTAAAGAGTTTGTACGAGGATCCATAAAGATCAAGTGGCATGGGCAGCTCTCCCTAGTCTCTACCCATGAAGATAGAGACACATAGGGGCACAAAGTCGGCTAGGCATCAGAGAAAGTGATGACACAAGCAAACACGTGACATGCAGGAGAAGAATTCCTAGAAGCATGATTTACTGCAAAAAATTCTGTAAACAAGCAAATAGACCTCAATCCTATTTATGTGGACAAAATTCCAGACCACAACGTATGAAGTTCGCCACACAATCAATGAATGATGAGATTTCCTCCCCACATCACAGCTGAGTTTCTGAAATGCCATCCAATCAGCTGATTGAAAAGTATATAAAGGCCAAGCATTCACAGGGCACAGCACACTGACGGTGTCTCCCCACATGGGAACAAAACGTTTGCAAGTAAATTGCCAAAATCAGAGAACAATTTAACCCAACCATCAACCAACTGGGCTACACATCTTCGGAATTATTTCCAGTTTGTATGTTCTCCACGTGACCACTGTGGTTTCCTCTGGGTGCTCTTTGGTACGTTCCAAAGATGTACAGATTAGTAGGTTAGGTAGATACATCTGTGTAAATGGGCAACATGAGCTCGTTGGGCTAGAGGGGCCTATGGCCATGCTGTATCTCTAAATTAAATTAAAAATAAATCACCACTGTGTCCTCTAGCTTAACTCACACATTTGGCTTCTTGTTCATTGTTAAGAGTGCATCAGTTATCCGTGTCTGCAGAGCTGCTAGGATCTCTGAGGCCATCCCAATGAACAAATCCTCATGCTATCCAGTGGGCTTTTAAGGAAAGCAAATGCAATGTTAACATTCATTTTGAGGGGACTAGAATATAAAAGCAAGGTTGCAATGCTGCGGCTTTGGTCAGACCACACTTGGAGTATTTTGAGCAGTTTGGGCCCCTTATCTAAGAAGGGATGCGCTGGCGTTGGAGAGATCCAGAGGAGGTTCACAGGAATTACCATGGGAATGAAAGGGTTAAGGTAATTGGATCTGGGCTTGTACTTACTGGACTTTAATAGATTGAGGGAGATCTCATTGAAATGTATCAAATATAGAGAGGCTTGGATAGAGTGGATAAGACCATGAAATATAGGAGTAGAATTAGGCCATTTGGCCCATCGAGTCTGCTCCACCATTTCATCTTGGCTGATCCAATTTTCCTCTCAGCCCCAATCTCCTGCCTTCTTCCTGTATCCCTTCATGCCCTGACCAATCAAGAATCTATCAACCTCTGCCTTCAATAGACATAAAGACTTGGTATCGACAGCTGCCTTGAATTCCACTGATTCACCACCCTGAGGCTAAATAAATTCTTCCTCATCTCTGTTCTAAAAGGACGCCCCGCTATTCTGAGGCTGTGTCCTCTGGTCTTAGACTCTCTTACCATAAGAAACATCCTCTCCACATCCAGTCTATCAAGGCCTTTCACCATTTGATAGGTTTCAATGAGGTCACCCCTCATTCTTCTAAATTCTAGTGAATAAAGGCCCAGAGCCATCAGACGCTCTTCATATGACAATTCATTCAATCCTGGAAACACTTTCATGAACCTCCTTTGAACCATCTCCAGCTTCAGTCCATCCTTTCTAAGATAAGAGGCCCAAACCTGCTCCAAGTGAGGCCTCACCTGTGCCCTATGAAGTCTCGACATTACATCCTTGTTTTCGTATTCCTTTTACATTCTAGTCCTGTTGAAATGAATGGTAACATTGCATTTGTCTTCCTCACCACAGACGCAACCTGCAAACTAATCTTTGGCGAAACCTGCACAACGACTCCCAAGTCCCTTTGTGCTCAGTATTTTTGTATTTGCTCCCCATTTGGAAAATAGTCAACCCTTTAATTTCTTCCACCAAAGTGCATGACCATACACTTTCCTATACTGTAGTCCATCAGCCATTACTTCACCCATTCTCTTAATCAGTCGAAATTCTTCTGTAGCTTCTCTACTTCTTCAGAATTACTTCCTCCTCCACCTATCTTCATATCATCTGCAAACTTTGCAACAAAGGCATCAATTCCATCATCCAAATCATTGACAATTATTGTAAAAAGAATTGGTCCCAACACAGACCCCTGTGGAACACCACTAGTTACCAGCAGCCAGCCAGGAAAGGCTCTCTTTATTCCCACTCTTTGCCTCCTGCCAATCAGTCATTACTTTATCCTTGCTAGAATCTTTCCTGTAATACCGTGCTTGTTAAGCAGCCTCATGTATGGCACCTTCTCAAAGGCCTTTTGAAAATCCAAGTACACAACATCAACCAATTCTCCTTTGTCTATCCTGCTTGTTGTGTCTTCAAAGAATTCCACAGATTTGTCAGGCAAAATTTTCCCTTGAGGAAATGATGCTGACTACGGCCTATTTTTTCTCCTAGTATCCTGAGACCTTGTCATGATATCTGTTATCTGTCAATTAGGGTGCTGTGCACAATCCTGATTTGATGGAGACAGACGTGAGAAGCACGGAGGAACATCTGGTGAAACTTCTGAAATGCCTGCTTCCCTGCCGCTGCTACTGTGTGATCTGGAATTTCCGGAGGGGAAGGCCCCGAGTCCTCGGCTTTGCTTGTTGCTCGGTGGCTGGGGCAGGGTCGAAGCGCTCGGCAGAGGATGGCTCTCGGTGCTCGATGTCGGAGGGCTGGTCGGAGGCTCGAACTTTTCGGACGGACTCAGAGTCCGCTGCGGTCGGGTGCTTCCAGGGTGCTGCATCGGCAAGTTTGTGGTGCTTGGAGGTTCATGGCGGGGAGAGTTTCTCCCTTCTACCGCCTGCGTGAGGTGATGAGGCTATCGGGACTTTGAGACTTTTTTTTACCGTGCCCATGGTCTGCTCTTTATCAAATTATGGTATTGCTTTGCACTGTTGTAACTATATGTTATAATTATGTGGTTTTATCAGTTTTAGTCTTGGTTTGTCTTGTATTTCTGTGATATCACTCTGGAGGAACATTGTATCATTTTTTAATGCATGTATTTCTAAATGACAATAAAAACGAGGACTGAGTGTCCTCATAATCTAATCTAAGTGTGCTACCAGTTCATCTACCTTACTGTGTATACCGTGCGCATTCTGATAAAGCACCTTCAGTCCTGTATTCACCTTTTTCAATTTTGTCTGACTTTTACATTGCAACTCATCCTGTTGACTGCAATTTTGTCCTATAAACAGCCTCTCCTCACTACACATTGCCTCTGTTTGTAAATCAGCTACCTCATCTTCAGCTCTATCATCTGCTTTTCCTACAATACTTCTTACACTGAAATATACACAGCTGAGGATACTAGTCACTCCATGCTTAAATTTTTGACTCCTGACTGTGTCTGAGGTCTTACCAACATCTGCCTCCATAACCTCTCCACTACCTGTTCTGGCATTCTGGTTCCCATCCCCTTGCAACTCTAGTTTAAGCTCCACCATGCAGCATTAACAAACCTTCCCTCTAGGATATTAGTTCCCTTCCAGTTCGTGTGCAAACTGTCCCACGGAGAGGATGTTTCCTATAAGTAGTGAGTCTAGGACGAGAGGCCACAGCCTCGGAATAGAGGGACGTCCCTTTAGAACAGGGATGAGGAGGAATTTCTTCAGCCAGAGGGTGGTGAATCTGTGGAATTCATTGCCACAGACGGCTATGGAGGCCAATTTATTCCATATATTTAAAACAGAGGTTGATTGGTTCTTGATTAGTAAGCAGACATCCCACCCTGCAAAAACTCATTTCAGGGAGGTAGCACCATCAATTTTCAGGAGACTCCTGGAACTTCCAGGAGAGGTGGGATGTCTGCAATACAGTAGCTCCTTAGCAGCTAGCCAGCTAGTTTAAATAACGTTAGCTATGCAAATGAACGAATGACACCTGTTAAACTCACCTCAACACGTCTTTTACAGTCTTAACCCACCATGGGCAATAGAACCTATTGGCAATAGAACCCACTGTTGCAAACAGCGCAGCGAGCAACACTGTCATTATTTTTTACCCCTATTAGGCAGGGGTGGGTACACTTTAGGGTAGTCTGGGGTGATGTACATTTTATATTTTTTTTGGAACACTCTCCCATGGCGCGCTCTCTCTCTCTCGTGGTCACTCTCGCGCTCTCTCTCTCGCTCTTGTGCGCTCTTTTGCTCTCTTTCTCTCTCTTTCTCACTCTCGCGCTCTCTCGCTCGTTTGATCTCAAAAAATTGATTTCCGGGATATTGTGTATAATTTGCGGGCATCAGGAAGCCACTATTAATAGGCGGGAGACTCCCGGAACTTCTGGGAGAGGTGAGATGTCTGAGTAAGGGTGTCAAAGGCACGAGAATGAGGTTGAGAGAGATAATAAATCAGCCATGGTGGAATATTGGAGCAGAACGGCCTACTTTTGCTCAAGTGTCTTATGATCTTGTGGTCTAGCAGCTTGCTGTCCTAGTGACAAGACTTCGAAGGCTGCAGGTTTCTTGTTCATTGTTAAGAGTGACCCATTTACGAGGTCGCTTTAGTAAATCTGCAAGCTGCTTTGTGTGACAAAACAGCCGAGCTCTTGTATTCTGCTGATCCACCGGAATTGACATTGTGTGACTCCTCTCTATTCACAAGTATGGAGCTATTCCCCAAGCTACAGAACAGAAGAATCCCTGGGATTCCTGGGCTGCCTACCATCCGTGGAAATGTGATACCTCATTCAGCAGCTGTTAACCAATGCTCAAGTGGGCAGGCATTAATGCATGTAAGCGGGGAGGATTTTTATTAGGATGGTAGCCTCTGCTGGCTGGCTGCAGAGGGCATGCTAACACTGGTCTGGAGCACAGAATCAAAACCACGTTTAATATCACCAGCATATGACGTGAAGTTATTTGTTCCAATGCTGAAATAGATATCGTCTACACATTCACTCAGAGGGTGATGCGAGTGTGCAATGGGCTGCCAGCTGAGGTGGCTGGCAAGTTCAATTTCAACATATAAGACAAATTTGGTTAAGTACATGGATGGGACCTTCAAGAGGATGACAACCTTGTTGTGGTTTGGAGGCTTGCGTGCCTCACTGACCCAGAGAGCTATGTTGGCTGGAGTCAGGGCCTTGTGCTTTGACTCTTGGAGGAGTCGTCCATGCCAGACAGGTCAAAGGGTAGAGGGTAGAGGCCAGACTAAGAGTGGGCCACCGGTCCTCTAGGTTTGAGGGTTCAGCTCAGGGCCAACAATCCTGACTGGTCATTAAACAAGATTGTTTCGAGATACAGTGTGGAACAGGACCTTCTTCCCCCACGAGCCGCATCGCCCAGCAACCCACCTATTTATCCCTGGCCTCATCACAGGGCAATTTACACTCACCAATTAACCATCTAATTAGTACGTGTTTGAAATGTAGGATGAAACCGGAGCACCCAGAGGAAACCCACGCGATTCACTGGGAGAACGGACAAATTCTTTACAGATGGTGCTGGAACAGAACTCCCAGCAGTAATAGCATCGTGCTAACGCCACGCTACCGTAGCACCCATGGTAGTAATTTTTAACGTATTGCACTGCATTGCTGCTGCAAAACAACAGATTCCATCACGTGTCAGTGATATTAAACCTGATTCTGATTCTTAATACTTGCAGCAGCATCACCGACATGAACGTCAGATAAACGGCATTCACAGCAAAAACATCTCGTTTTTAAAATCTTTTTTATTAATTATGATCAAAGATCAACAAAAATACATTAAGATAATCAAGTCAATATGTACTGTACAATGAAGAATTAAATTAGCAAATAACTGATTAACAAAGCTAAGCAATATATCAATAATAAGAAGAAAAAATAAAGTGTTAAAAATATTTTTTTGAAAGAAAAAAAGAAAGCAAAAAAAAAGAACCCCTACTAACAAAGAGGAAAAAAACCCTACTAGCTAAAAAAAAACCATTGGGAGCATGACCCCAGAACTATACGTCATAGAAGCTTCCATAAAAGAAAACATCAATCACAAAAATATTAACATAAATTATGCACAACTTTTAAGAAGAAAGAACACAATTAGAACAAAAAAGTCCATTTTAGTGCAAAGTGGTCACAGTGATGTTAAATAGTGATTAGGAACAAGAACCAAATTGTTGAAGAGAAGTAGCTGTTCCTGAACCTGGTGGTGTGGCACCAGGCTTCTGCACCTCCTGCCAAATGGTAGCTGAGAGAAGAGAGCATGGCCTGGATGGTGGGGATCTTTGACGATAGATGTTGCCTTCTTGAGGCAGTCCCTTGATGATGTACTACTGATGGTGACAGTGATAAAATGGGCAGAGTCACTACAGCTTCTTGTTGTTGCTTGTTGTGTTCTGTGTTGTTCTGATGATTGTGGGCATGTTATGTTGGCGTCGGAATGTGTGGTGACTCTTGTGGGATGCCTCAGCACATCCTTGGGTTGTATTGGTTGCAAATGCAAGTTCAAACTCCTGGGAGTGCGACATCACACACAGTTTCTCATGGGCCCAGAACACATCCAACGCAAACAGCTCATCAGTGTCTCTACTTTCTGAGGAGGCTGAGGAGAGCTGGACTCTGCAGATGCACAATAGAGAGCATCCTAACATGCTACATCACCGTGTGCCATGGAAACTCCACTGCAGAAGACAGGAAAGCTCCACAATAGCTGGTTAAAGCTGCCCAGCACTTCACCGGCATCAGCCTACACACCATCAAGGGCATATATACAGAACGGTGCCGGAAAAGGGTCAGTAACATCATGAAGGATCCCATCTACTCTGCTCCCATCAGGGAGGAGGCTACATTGCATCCATGCCAAGATCGCAGGATTCAAAAACAGCTACTTTCCCCAAACGGTGAGGCTAATCAACACTAACTCCACCCATTGATCTGTGGCTGACCCAGTGTGAGAAGAGGCACTGCTGTGTACTTGTCTTGTAGAAACATGGCTTCAGGACAACTTCCCATACAACATCAATCTTCAGGCCATGTCACTCAGGGACTTGTGTTAATATTATTTTTTGTGTCTCTATGGACTATCGTAGCTATGTCCCATGTGCTGTGTGTGACTGTTCATATTACGTTTTGTACCTTGGCTCTGGACGAACGCAGCTTCGTTTAGCTGCCTACATGTGTATGTTTGAATGACAATTAAACTTCAAGATGAACAGTGCATCCCTCCCCATCTGGGGGAAAATCCTACCTTGACCTGACTCTGGTGCAGAGAGTTTATGACTCAAGAGAGCCACGGTACTCAGTGGAGTGAGAAGTCATCAGAGCGTGAAGTTGGATCAGCTCATGGAGGAAGTCATGGCGTGATTGTCTACTGAGTCTCTGTGGGTGGAAGTTAGAAACAGGAAGGGGTCAATAACTTTATTGGGTGTTTTTTATAGACCATCCAATAGTAACAGGGAGATCAAGGAGCAGATAGGGAGATAGATTCTGGAAAGGTGTAATAATAACAGGGTTGTTGTGGTGGGAGATTTTAATTTCCCAAATATCGATTGGCATCTCCCTACAACAAGGGGTTTAGACGGGGTGGAGTTTGTTAGCTGTGTTCAGGAAGGTTTCATGACACAATATGTAGATAAGCCTACAAGAGGAGAGGCTGTACTTGATCTGGTATTGGGAAATGAACCTGGTCAGGTGTAGGGTCTCTCAGTGGGAGATCATTTTGGAGATAGTGATCATAATTCTATCTCCTATACCATTGCATGGGAGAGGGATAGGAACAGACAAGTTAGGGAAATGTTTAATTGGAGTAAGGGGAAATATGAAGTTATCAGGCGGAACCTGGAAGCATAAATTGGGAGCAGGTGTTCTCAGGGAAATGTATGGCAGAATTGTGGCAAATGTTCAGGGGATATTTGCATGGAGTTCTGCGTAGGTACATTCCAATGAGACAGGGAAAGGATGGTAGGGTACAGGAACCATGGTGTACAAAGGCTGTTGTAAATCTAGTCAAGAAGAAAAGAAAAGCTTACGAAAGGTTCAAAAACTAGGTAATGATAGAGATCTAGAAGATTATAAGGCTAGCAGGAAGGAGCTTAAGAAAGAAATTAGGAGAGCCAGAAGGGGCCATGAGAAGGCCTTGGCGGACAGGATTAAGGAAAACCCCAAGGCATTCTATAAGAATGTGAAAAGCAAGAGGATAAGATATGAGAGAATAGGACCAATCAAGTGTGACAGTGGAAAAGTGTGTAGGGAACCAGAGGAGATAACAGAGATACTTAATGAATACTTTGCTTCAGTATTCACTACAGAACAGGATCTTGGCAATTGTAGGGATGACCTACAGCGGATTGAAAAGCTTCAGCGTATAGACATTAAGAAAGAGGATGTGCTGGAGCTTTTGGAAAGCATCAATTTGGATAAGTCTCCGGAACCGGATGAGATGTACCCCAGGCTACTGTGGGAGGCGAGGGAGGAGATTGCTGAGCCTCTGGCAATGATCTTTGCATCATCAATGGGGACGGGAAAGGTTCCGGAGGATTGGAGGGTTGCAGATGTTGTTCCATTACTCAAGAAAGGGAGTAGAGATAGCCCAGGAAATTATAGACCAGTGAGTCTTACTTCAATGGTTGGTAAGTTGATGGAAAAGATCCTGAGAGGCAGGATTTATGAATATTTGGAGAGGCATAATATGATAAGGAATAGTCAGCACAGTTTTGCCAAAGGCAGGTCATGCCTTACAAGCCTGATTGAATTTTTTGAGATGTGACTAAATACCTTGATGAAGGTAGAGCAGTAGATGTAGTGTATATGGATTTCAGCAAGGCATTTACTAAGGTACTCCATGCAAGGCTTATTGAGAAAGTAAGGAGGCATGGAATCCAAGGGGACCTTGTTTTGTGGATCCAGAATTGGCTTGCCCACAGAAGGCAAAAAGTGGTTGTAGACAGGTTATATTCTGCATGGAGGTCGGTGACCAGTGGAGTCCCTCAGGGACATGTTCTGGGACCATTTCTCTTCGTGATTTTTATAAATGACCTGGATAAGGAAGTGGAGGGATGGGTTAGTAAATTTGCTGATGACACAAAGGTTGGGGGTGTTGTGGACAGTGTGGAGGGCTGTCAGAGGTTACAGCGGGACATCGATTGGATGCAAAACTGGGCTGAGAAGTGGCAGATGGAATTCAATCCAGATAAGTGTGAGGTCGTTCATTTTGGTAGGTCAAATATGATGGCAGAATGTTGTGTTAATGGCGAGACTCTAGGCAGTGTGGAGGATCAGAGGGATCTTGGAATCTGAGTCCATAGGACACACAAAGCTGCTGCGTAGGTTGACTGCGTGGTTAAGAAGGCATACGGTGTAATGGCTTTCATCAACCATGGGATTGAGTTCAAGAGCTGAGAGGTAATGTTACAGCTAAGGGGTAGTGGAGGTATAATTTGTCCATCTGTGCTGATCATCCCATCCTTGACTAAGCTGTTCCACCATGAACACGATCTATTATGAGTCAATATGATGCTTTCAGATCAGGTCATGCATAGCACGTACGTCCGCCGCACTGCTCAGGTGTGTTTCTGGGGTACAGGGGCTAGCGACCCTTGTGCCTGTTTTGTGTTCTATCACTGAGCAGCAGTGAACCATCTGGCTGGCCTATCAGAGTTCTCTTCGAGAACTAGTTGACTTGATCAACATTTCTGATCTGGCTATTGTTCACGATTGCACTTAATGAAAATAAATAAATAAACGAATATAGGACCCTGGTCAGACCCCACTTGGAGTACGGTGCTCAGTTCTGGTCACCTCATAACAGGAAGGATGTGGAAGCCATAGAAAGGGTGCAGAGGAGATTTACAAGGATGTTGCCTGGATTGGGGAGCATGCCTTATGAGAATAGGTTGAGCGAACTCGGCTTTTTCTCCTTGGAGCGGCAGAGGATAAGAGGTGACCTGATAGAGGTGTATAAGATGATAAGAGGCATTGATCGTGTGGATAGTCAGGGGCTTTTTCCCAGGGCTGAAATGGCTAATATGAGAGGACACAGTTTTAAGGTGCTTGGAAGTAGGTACAGAGGAGATGTCAGGGGTAAGTTTTTTACACAGAGAGTGGTGAGTGCGTGGAATGGGCTGCCGGCGACTGCGGTGAGGGAGATATGATAGGGTTTTTTAAGAGACTCCTGGATAGGTACATGGAGCTTAGAAAAATAGAGGGCTATGGGTAACCCTAGGTAATTTCTAAAGTACGGACATGTTTGGCACAGCATTGTGGATCGAAGGGCCTGTATTGTGCAGTAGGTTTGCTATGTTTCGATGTAACTTATCTAATCAAGAACCTATCAAACGCTGCCTTAAATACATCAGAGACTTGGCCTCCAGAACCGCCTGTAGCAACAAATTCCACAGATTCACCACTCTCTGACTGAAGAAATTCCTCCTCATCTCTGTTCTAAGTTCTTCTAAGAAGAATTTGTGCAAATCTCAAATGTCCCTAATGTATCTACCTCTACCACCAGACCTGGAAGGGCATTCTAGGTACCCACCATTCTCTGTAAGAAACCTGCCTCTGGCATCTCCCCAACCCCCAACTACTCTTTCCACCAATAACCTTAAAAATGATGTCCTCTCATATTAGCCATTTCCACCTTGGAAAAAGTCTTCCTGCTTAAGAACAGTTTGGGTTATGAGCCATTCTCAAGAGCGTAAATCCGTTGTAAGCTTGGGGCTCCCTGTGCAATGAAAATTCTCTTTGTTTCCTCTAGATTGTTGGATAAGGTCGTGCACGTTGACCTTATTGTATTTTATATGTGTGTCCTTGGGCGCAAGGTGCTTTTTTAAAAACTAGATGCTTTGAAAGGTGTTCTGTGTCCTTGGGTGTCCTGGTTGTGTAGTCATTAGCACGATGCTGTTACAGTTCGGGCATCGGAGTCTGGAATTCTAACTCGGGATCCTCTGTAAGGAGTTTGTACGTTTTCCCCGTGGAATGCCCGGGGTTCCTTTGGGTGCTCTGATTTCCTCCCACAGTCCAAAGACGTACCAGTTGATAGATTAATTTGTCATTGTAAATTGTCCTGTGATTAGGTCAGGGTTAAATTGGGGGTTGTCAGTGGTTGCGGGGGTGGTGCGGTTTGAAGGGCCGGAAGGGTTTATTCCGCTCCGTATCTCTAAATAAATGAGATGAACACATACACGAGAGTCTCGGACCATAGGCCCTGACCCAGAACAGAAGGGCAACCTGACAGAACAGAAATGAGGAGGAATTTAGTCAGGGCATCAAAAGTTACGGGGAGAAGGAAGGAGAATGGAATTGAGAGGGATAATAAATCAGCCATGGTAGAACAGACACGATGGGCTGAATGGCCTAATTCTACTCTTGTGTCTTATGGTCTTATGATTTGATGAATGTAAGTTTGCATTCATTTCCTGTCCAGAGATTCAGGCAGTGGAACTTAGATATTAATGGATTCAAACAGGTCTTAATTATGGGAAATGCAAAACCAACAAAGGAAAGCTGTTTGCATTTTATTTCCCTGATGAGATGCAAAGTCCTGGCAGGAAAACAAGGGGAGAACAACATTTCCCATCAGTGTGGATGCTCACCGAGCTCATTTACATCTCCTCATGCTGACCAACATCAAGTTCCTCCAGCAAGTTATGGTGCCCAGGCTGACAGTTCACAGCCTGTGTCAGAACCTCAGGGTCTTGTTACCAAGTCTGAAACACTTGCCCTTAGGGCTGTCCCGAAACCTGCACATCGATTTGTCCGTACAGGAGTGCTGCCAAATGGCAGGTCCCAGGCCACAGGAGGACATACTGAAGATGTACTGAAAGTGCAAGGGCTCGGTGGGGAGGGATCGCAGTACAGGTGTCTTTCACTGCTGGAGAGGGAGGGGCCGGGTTAGGTTAGGAAGCCCCTCAGTTATTGTAGTCGCGCCCCACCTCAGGGAACCTCATACTGTAAGACCATAAGACATAAGAGCAGAATTAGGCCACTCACCCATCAAGTCTACTCCACCATTCCATCATGGCTGAATTATTATCTTTTTCAACCCCATTCTCCTGCCTTCCTCACATAACTTTTGACATCCTGACTATTCAAGAGCCTATCAATCTCCGCTTTAAATATACCCAATGACTTGCTCTCTACGGCCGTCTGTGGCAATGAATTCTACAGATTCACCACCCACTGGCTAAAGAAATTCCTCCTCATCTCTGTTCTAAATGGACGTCCCTATGTTCTGAGGCTGTGGTCCTAAAATCCCGCAATATAGGAAGCATCCTCTCCAATTCCCCTCTGTCCTGGTCTTTCAGTATTCCATAGGTTTCAATGAGATTCTCCCTCATTCTTCTAAACTCCAGCGAGTACAGGCCTTCAAACGCTCCTCGAATGTTAACCCTTTCATTCCTAGAATAATTCTTTTGAACCCCCCCAGCCTCTCATTCTCGCATGAGTGGCAACAGTCTATTGGTTTTAAGGAAGGTAATTGAGCAGTGCTGAAGGCATTGACTATGAATGTAAGAATAAAAAGACATTGCATGGTTTATTCCCATAAATAATTTAAAAATTATGAATAAAGTTTAGTTTGATATATAAAATGAATGTGTTCTGCTATAAAGTTTGAACTGACTGACAGTGGTTGTCATAAAACAAGAAATTCTGCAACACTCACAACACGCTGGAGGAACTCAGCAGGTCGGGCAGCATCCGTGGAAACGATGAGTTGACGTTTCGGGCTGGAACCCTTCGTCGGCCCGAAATGTCGACTCATTGTTTCCACGGATGCTGCCCGACCTGCTGAGTTCCTTCAGCGTGTTGTGAGTGTTGCTTTGATCCCAGCATCTGCAGATTATTTTGTGTTTAGAGATTCTGCAGATGTTGTAAATCTTGAGCAATGCACACAAACGCTGGAGGAACTCAGGCATACTCCTACAGCCACTGCAAGGGCTCGACAATGGAGGACCATAGTATAGAGAGATTTTACACAGTACAGTGTGTCACCAAATGCTCCTTCAAATTTCTACACATGTACTGAGAAGAGCATTCTAACTGGTTGCATCACCGTCTGATATGGAGGGGCCACGGCACAGGATCGGAAAAAGCTGCAGAAAGTTGTAAACTCAGCCAACTCCATCATAGGCGCTAACCTCCCCAGCATCCAGGACACTTCCAAAAGGCGATGCCTCTAAAAGGCGGCATCCACCGTTAAGGACCCCCACCACCCAGGACACGTCCTCTTCTCATTGCTACCATCAGGGAAGAGATGCAGAAACCTGAAGACACACACTCAGCATCTTAGAAACAGCTTCTTCCCCTCTGCCATCCGATTTCTAAATGGACAATGAACCCATGAACATTACCTCACTATTTTAAAATTCTTTTTATACTACTTATATAATTTAATTTATGTACATATATATATTTCTTATTGTAATTTATATATTTTTATTATGTATTGCACTGTACTGCAGCTGTAAATAACATAGTTCACAACATATACCAGTGATACTAAAACCGATTCTAAATCTCGATTCATTTATTTATCGCAGGTACATCGAAACCTCTCACTCAATGTCTGCAAGACTGAGCTCCGTGAGCCAGTCCTCATCGACAATCAGAAGTGGAGAGGGTCAGCAGCTTTAAATTCTTCAGTGTTCTCGTCTCAGGGATCTGTCCTGGGCCCAGCATGTTGAGTGCGATTATGAAGAAAGCACGACAGTTGCAAAGGTTTGGCATGACATCTAAAACTTTGACAATCTTCTATAGATGTGTGGTGGAGAGGCTGGTTGCCTGGTATGGATACGCCAATGTCCTTGAATGGTAAATCCTACAGAAAGTAGTGGATACAGACCAGTCCATCACAGGTAAAGACCTGCACACATTGAGCATATCTACGCAGACTGTTGTCGCAGGAAAGCAGTATCCATCATCAGAAAATCCCCACCATTCAGAGCGTTCTCTCTTCTCACTGCTGCCAGCAGGAAGGAGGTACAGGAGCCCCAGGACTCACACCCCCAGGTTCAGGAACCGTTAACCATCTGGCTCTCGAACCAAAGGGATAACTTCACTCAACTTCACTTGCCCATCACTGCTTCCACTACCCATGGACTCACTTTCAAGGATTCTTCATCTCATGCTCTCAATATGTATTGCTTTTTTTATTTCTTAATATTATTTCTTTCTTTTTGTATTTGCAAAATTTGTTGTCTTTTGCACCCTGGTTGAATGTCCAAGTTGGTGTGGACTTCCATTAATTCTATTATGGTTATTATTCTATAGATTTCGTTTATTATGCTCAGAAGACAATGAATCTCAGAGTTGTATATGGTGATATATATGTACTTGATCATAAATTGACTTTAAACTTTGAACTTTTGAACATACAGTGAAATCACTGTTTACGTTAACAACCAACACAATCTGATGATACGATGGGGGTAGATTCAAGATACAAGTTTATCCGTCATGTGTACGTCGAAACAGTGAAATGTGCCATTTGTGCCAACAACCAACACACCCAAGGATGTGATGGGCAGTCCACAAGTGCCACCAGACATTCAGCTGAGCCAACCTTTCACATCCACAATGCTCGTCAGAACAACACAGATCATAACAGAACAGAACAGGATTCCTCCGCTCTTTGACTGGGAGGGACCAGGCTGAGTGAGGAAGCCCTCAATTGTTGAGGTAGTTCACCACGTAACTGGCAACAGTCCTATTTGTTTTAAGAAATACAATTTAAATTTGAACAATCTCCCTCAACAGATAGTTGGTAGGTCAGCTTTTTTGAACCACATTCTTAAACTGGAATTCAATACCTAAAACTATAAGGGATGCAGACTCAGTTGACACTTAAAAACGCCAGCTCAAAACTATTTATTTGACCTTGATTTTAACTAACATCTTTTTCTCTTTTATTTTTATTTTTTATTTTATTTTCATGTTTGCACTTTATCCCAGTGTAGAGGCTGCCTGTAAGGAGACAAATCTCAAGGTTGTATATTGTATACATACTTTGATAATAAATGTACTTTGAACTTTGAGCTACATTGTCTGTATGAACAGTGCTCTAGAATCATCACCATCATTATGTGCTGCGTTGTATGACATGGGTGATCATGGTCTTATCTGCGATCATAAGACCATAAGGTAAGACAGTAAGATATAGAAATGGAATTAGGCCATTTGGCCCATCGAGTCTGCTCCACCATTTCATCATGGCTGATCCAGTTTTCCACTCAGCTCCAATCTCCTGCCTTCTCCCCGTATCCCTTCATGCTGTGACCAATCAAGAATCTATCAGCCTCTGCCTTCAGTTTACATAAAGACTTGGCCTCCACAGCTGCCTGCAAAGAATTCCACAGATTCACCACTCTCTGGCTAAAGAAATTCCTCCTCATCTCCATTCTAAAAGGACACCCCTCTATTCTGAGGTTGTGTCCTCTGGTCTTAGACTCTCTCACCATAGGAAACATCCTCTCCACATCCACTCTATCAAGGCCTTTCACCATTCGATAGGTTTCAATGAGGTCACCCCTCATTCTTCTGAATTCCGGTAAATACAGGCCCAGAGCCATCAAACACTCCTCATATAACAAGTTATGATTGCTCTTGGTAAATTGTTTTATAGAAGTGGTTTGCCTTTGCGGCCTTCTGGGCAGTGTCCTTACAGGACAGGTGAGCGCAGCCATTATCAATACCCTTCAGAGATTGTCTGCCCGGTGTCAGTGGTCACATAACCAGGACCTGTGATATGCACCGGCTGCTCGTACGACCGTCCACCACCTGCTCCCATGGCTCCCCATGACCCTGATTTGTGTGGGGGAGTGGGGTCACAGGGAGAAGGTACAAACTCCTTACAGATGGAGATGGAAACTGAACCCCGATCTTTCAGCTGCGTTGTAAAGTGTTGCACTGGCTGCTCTGCTACCATAGTCAGCAGGAATGTGGGTAAAATAAGAGCATAGATGGGCCCTGATGAAATCCAGATGTGAGGTCTCGGCCTGAAACATCGACTGCTTGTTCCTCTCCACAGATGCTCTCTGACCTGCTGAGTTCCTCCAGCGTTCAGTGTGTGTTGTAATGTACTGTAGGTGAGCATTTAATGGTAGGTGTCAGCTTGTTATTGATGCACGCACCAAGATGCAATGAAAAGCTTTTGTTCTGCATATGATGGAGATAGATCATACCATACAGTTCTTAAATACATTGAGGCAGTATAAAAGAAAAACAGGATGGTGAATATGGTGAACACAAGTAATTCTGGAGATGCTGGAAATTCAGAGTAACACACACAAAATACTGGAGGAACACAACAGGTCAGGCAGCATGTATGGAGATGAATAAACAATCGACATTTCCGGCCCTATTTCGGGCCCCGTTTTAAGTCGTGATGAAGGGTCTTGGCCTGGAACGTCAACCGTGTGTGTGTGATGCAGGATGTGATGTTATGGTTACAGGGAAACTGTCGTGCAGGTACAACGGCCTCAACAAGGCAGACTGGTAGTTCGTCGTTCAGCGTCTTTTCAAGAGTCTGATATTAATGGGATAGAAGCTGTCCTTGAGTCTAGTGGTTCATACTCCCAAGCTTTTGTATCTTCTGTCAAACAGGAGAGGGGAGAGGAGAGAATGAACAGGGTGGGAGCGATCCTTAATTATGCTGGCTTCTTTCCTGACACAGCGGGGAATATAGATGGGGTCAGAGGAGAGGAGGCTGGTTCGCATGGTGAAGGTCTGTGTCTGTGCTGTATCTTCTGACTCAGATTCTTTGGATTTATTTGGCACTTTAATGCTCTGAAGCAAATTCACTGCAGTTAATGATGTCGGCACTTTGTGAACTGCGAGCTCCCACAACGCGCCAACGGCCAGGTAATCAGTCACTGGAGATGCACGTAAGTCAGGACCCTGGGGAGAGCCTGGGGGAAAGCAGAAACTGCTTTTCCCGGAGAGCAGTGGACCTGTAGAATTCCCTGCCCATGGAAGCAGCGGAGGCTGCCTCATTAAATAAATTTATGGCACAGCTAAACAGATTGCTTTCCCATGGCAGGTAGGTGGATCTGAGTCCACAGTCTTATGGGTCAGATTGAATGGTGGAGCAGGCGCGATGGGTCAGATGGTCGATTCCTGGTCCTGTTCCATGTCTGCTTATGAGCATCTCCCCGTGACTTGCCACCAACCATATGATTCACCAAGGGATCTTCCACATCATCCGGAGAGAGCAGGTAAGATGGCACCAAGCTGTGGTCTCCAATGAGGTGGTAGCTCGGTTTGTGTTTTTTAGCTTCAGAGGGATGGTTTGGGAGACAGAGAGGGGAGTTAGCGGTCAGGTCAGGGTTTTGGGACAGGATTGTGAGGGAATTCGAGGACCGGCTGGAGTATAAGTCTTCACTCTGCATTTGGCCAGCGGTGAGGATGTGGTTGGACGTCTGCCTGGCAGAATGGTCAAATCAAATCAAATCAAATTCAGGTTTAATTATCATTCAACCACACATGAATACAGCTGAATCAAACAGCTTTCCTCTGGGGCCAAAACATGCAAAACATACACAGCACATTCAGCGCGGACACATACAGTCACACAAAACATGTATATATAGCCCAGGTCCCTGAATGACACATCCCACAAATTGACAGTGCAGTTCCCGGCAGGCCACAGATGAGCATGTGTATGCAATCCAGTTTGTCATTCCACCAATTAGACCCTGGGGGAAGCACTAATGGGAGAGGGCAGCCCCCAGATGGCACGCGGCACCACCTCTGGTATCTCGTCTCTGGGACCACAGCAACAGGCAAGCCTGCAGCTTGAGGCCTGGTCCTCGCCTCAGCCTAGGCCACGCAGCTCCCCCGCCATCTGTCATAGCGCCAAACAAGGGAAACAGGCCTGTGGCATCTTACATTATCAGTGTCTTGCAATTGCAGGACAAATGTCCAAGACAACCACCTACGGTTACACTGCACGTCACCTTCGCACACCAACTCCAGTGCCTTTGAGTAGCAGGTATCAACACAGTCTACACCATGTCCAGCTCCTCTGCCAACGAGCAGCCCACTGGTGGGGTAGGCCTGCAGTACCTGAAGTTCTTGGAGTCAGTATTGTCTTGCGATTGTTAAGAAAGACATTTCAAAAGAAAAAAAAGCACCTCTGGTTGGCCCCTGAGAGGCTGCTGTGTCCAAACATGCTGCCATCTTACTGGAAGTGATGTTTGGGGTCCTGTCATCAGCATTTGAAGCCTGGAGTTCAGATCCTCATCCAGGGTCGTCATTCATCATCGTCTGCAAGTCCTGGGTCGATACCAAAGAATGAAGCCTAGAGGTTGATCAGAGGTCCTGAGGTTGAGCCCTAATGATCAATTGGAGGTCCAGAAGTTGAAGTCCGAGGGTTGGAGGCCTGAGTCTGCAAATCTCCGTGAGTCCGTTGGGGACGTCAAGGCCCAATGTCTGCGAATCCACGAGTTTGCTGTTGGCCTGTTCTGGGTGTAGGCCATTGTGTATGTGCATGGGTAGGCGGGAGGGAGGGAGGAATGAACAATGCTTGTTGCACTGTTGATATTTTGTTTCTTGGTATATTCTGTTTTTGTTACGTTCTGTGTTGTTCTGCCGAGCACTGTGGGTATGTGATGCTGGCGCTGGAATGTGCGGTGACACTTGCGGGCTGCCCTCAGTACACGTGTTGGTTGTTAGCACATCTCCCGGTTTGCTTCGGTGTACGTGATGGACTGCTGAGAGACGTAAGCAGCACATTTCACTGTTCGTTTCACCTTGCTCCTCGCATGGTTAAAAAAGATACCTTCAACTCTGCATTTTGTGAGTTGGCTTTGAAAGCGATTCGTGAATGGTTGAAAATTCCCCGTGGGTCCTGGGGAGGTGGGGTAGGTAGGACTAACAGTGTTGAACGTCAGATGAGGTGATGCTGGCACTGTGCTCACTCCGGGCTGCGGTTCTGCTCCAACACGCAGGGGGAGAGCTCAAGGTATTTCTGGGGCTGTGCAGATCCAATCTCTCAGCAGCTGTCTCCAGCCTTCACACTCCTCTTCCACCACCTTGATTCAGCACCCCACCTCTCAGTATTTTATTCCTTCTCCCTCTGTCTCTCTTTCTTTCCCTCTCTCTTTCTTTCTTTTTCTCTTCCTCTCTCTTTTTCTCTTTCTCGCTCTCTCTTTCTCTCAAGTCCTAAGTTATAAATCTGTGTCATAACTGTTCCCTTCTGTGGATATTACATTGCGACATATCCCTGACAACACTTCAACATATTTGCATGGCTCTGGCAAAAAATGATCTACTCGCAAAAATCACACCTGTCACTTCTGGTAGTAAGTCTCACCTTTATCACGCAATACTTGTTTATCAAGAAGGATTTATTTATTTTTGTCCTTCACTGTGCACCCATTTAATAAAACTCAACCCAGTATGTGGGCGAAGCATTAGGCCTGGATTTGAAGTTGTCTGCTGCCTTGCCATGTGATCCATCACTCCCATTTTCTTTAATACAGCTGCTGTGTCATTGTTTATTAGCCTTCCACTCTACCCCAGGTCTGTAAGAACGGTTATGATCTTTCCCAAAGAGTTTGCTTGTCAAATAGACCAGCATCAGAATCAAGTAAATTTTTTTAAAATTTCAAAATATACTTTGTTCAAAAATAAAATTATACGCAATAAACCATTCCATAACTTTTCATCCTTTAGATATGTTCCCATTATGGTCTCTACATATCCATACTTCTGGCCACCCACGTGGCACTCCAGTTGTTCACCTTACCACACCATTGTTGAGGGGTATACTCCCCGCCACCTGACCCCTCCCACTCCCATGGGAGAAGAACCCTAAACTGTGGTCCTTCCCCACCGGGCCCTTGCGGTGGCTGCACCGAGTTTCAGTGCGTCCCTCAGCACGTACTCCTGCAGCTGAGAACGTGCCAGTCGGCAGCATTCTCCCATGGACATCTCCATGTGCTGGTAGATCATCAAGTTTCGGGCTGACCAAAGAGCATCTTTCACCGAGTTGATGATCTGCCAGCAGCACCGGATGTTGGTCTCAAGTGTGCGTCCCCGGGAACAGCCCGTAGATCAGAGAGTCCTCTGTTACGCAGCTGCTGGGGATGAAACGTGACACTAGCCCGTCCATCCTCCTCCACACCCTCTCTGCGAACTGACAGTGTGCAAAGAGGTGGGTCACAGACTCCTCCTCACTGCAGTCCTCCCGTGGACAGCGGAGTGTGGAGACGACGTTCCGGGCGTACAGGAGGGATCTGACTGGGAGGGCCCCTCTCACCGTCAGCCAGGCGAGGTCCTGGTACCTGTTGGTGAGATCCGGCGATGAGGCATTTTGCCAGATGAACTGGACGGTCTGCTCAGGGAGCCACCCCACTGTGTCCATCACGTCCTTCTCCATTATCACTGACGTACGTCATGATCTTGTTGTAAAGTGCGACATGGAATGTTACAGGACAGTAGCCTAATGACAGCATAACCCCTTACAGCGCCAGTGACCCGGATTCAATTCCCACCACTTCCCGCAAGGAACTTGCGTGTTCTCCCTGTGACCGTGTGGGTTTCCTCCGGGTGCTCCGGTTTCCTCCCACAGTCCTAAAATATACAGGCTAATAGATTAATTGGTCATGTGAGTGTAACTGGGCGGCACGAGCTTGTTGGGCTGGCTGGGCCTGTTATCGTTCTGTCTCTCTAGAAAAAAGTATCGGCCCTTCGGCCCATGTTATGCCAGCCTTTCTGTTGTGTGTTTAATATTTCAATAATATTTGAGTCATCTTGTATATATTGGCTGATTAAGCACTCTTGTTCATTTAAATAATTAATTATGAGTTATATGTAAAAATAAGTTAATTGCAAATGTCATCACGCTCCCACGTGATATATGTGCACCCTACTTAAAGTAAACTCAAGCTGGACCTGAATTCCCGGACCCCTGTGTCTTCATTTGAATTAGTTTAATGACTTGAAGTTACAAAACATAACACTTTGAACCTGCTGAATTGATTTTAGAGTAGGTTAAAGGTCAGCACAATATTGTACTGTTCTATGTTCTATCTGTTCTACTCTGAGATCAATCTAACACTTTCTCTGACAGAGCCCTCATTTTTCTATCTTCCATATGCCTATCTAAGAGTCTTTTAAATGCCCCTTAATGTACCCGCCTCTACCACCACTCCTGGGAGCGTGTTCCACACACTCGCCACTCTGTGTGTAGAGAACTTACCTCTGACAACCTCTACACTTCCCTCCAATCACATTAAAATTATCCCCCCATTACTATATGTTAAAGTAAGGAATATATATAAAAATAGAGCAAGATAGTGAGGTAAATAGTGTTCATTTTAGCCAGCCAGTGGCGTGCTGGTATCCACACTGGACTTTGAGGCTAGTGGTCCCGGTTCGAGCCCGGTTGGCTCCTTACGAGCTTTCCATCCATGTTGGGTTGAGCGTCGAGCTAGCAATTCGGTCTCGTAAAAAAAAAAGGACGAAAATGAAAAAAAAAGCAGCGAGATTGCGCCCGATGTGCCGCAAGGCGCGGAAAGGAACAACAACAAATAGTGTTCATGGGTTCAGGGACCATTCAGAAATCCGATGGTGGAAGGGAAGAAGCTGCTGCTAAAACATCGAGTGCACGTTTTGAGGCTCCTGTAGCTCCTCCCTGATGGTAGTAATGAGAAGAGGGAGTGTTCTGGGAGGTGAGATAGGCTGACACCATCTTGAGTCACTGCCTTTTGAAGATGTCCTCGATTGTGGGGATTGTGACGGGACTGTCTGAGTCCACCGACCTCTGCAGATTGTTCTGATCCTGTGCGTTGGTGTCTGCATACCAGATGGTGATGAACCCAGTCAGAATGCTCTCCATGGTACAAGAGTAGAAATTTGCGAGGGTCTTGGTGACAGACTAAATGCCCTCCAACTCCTAATGAAGTATAGCCGGTGGCTTCTGTGTGATTGCATCATTGTGTTGGAGAAGAAAGAAGACACACAAAGAGCTGACTATTGTGCAACCAGTATGGGTGGGCTCTCGTGGGCGTACAGGTCTCTGTGTGAATCATCTGGTTATTTAATAACTTGCCAAGTTCAAGTTCAGTTTATTGTCATTCAACCATATACATGCACACTGCCAAACGAAATAGCGTTCCTCCAGACCACGATTCCCTAAGGGCTAATTTGCAGGTTGAGTTGGTGGTGAAGAAGGCAAATGCAATGTTAGCAATTGTTTCAAAAGGATTAGAATATAAAAGCAAGGATGTGATGCTGATGATTTTGTGATGGCTCACTTGGAGCAGCTTTGGGCCCCTTATCTGAGAAAGACATTGAAGAAGGTTCAGAGGAGGTTCACGAGAATGGTTTCAGGAATGAAAGGGTTAACGTATGAGGAGCAATTAATGGCTGTAGGCTGTTACTCACTGGAATTTAGAAGAATGAGGGTGGGATCTCCTTGAAATCTATTGAATGATGAAAGGTCTAGACAGTGTGGATGTGGAGAAGATGTTTCCTATGGTGGGGGAAGTCTCGGACCAAAGGACATATTCTCAGAATAGTGGGACATCCATTTAGAATGGAGATGTAGAGGAATTTCTTTAGCAAGAGGGAAGTTAATCGTTAGAATTTAGTGTGTTCCGAAGGGTTCCGGCCCGAAACGTTGACTCATCGTTTCCACGGATGCTGCCTGACCTGCTGAGTTACTCCAGTGTGTTGTGAGTGTTGCTTTAGAATTTGTTGCCACAAATGGCTGTGGAGGCCAGATTACTGGATGTATTTAAGGCAGAGGTTGATAGATTCTTGTTTAGAATGGTTACGGGGAGAAGGTAGGAGAACGGGGGTGAGAGGGAAATGGATCAGCCATGGTGAAATGTTGGAGCAACTTGATGGGCGGAGTGGCCTAATTCTGCTCCTGTGTCTTATGGTCCATGACCTTGTGAACCAAGGTGCACCACGCAGTACGTACAACTCACACACACAACACATAAAGTAATGTTGCCACAAACAGATGAACAAATAAGGTGTATATACGGCACAAGTTAAAAAGTAAACAGTATAATGCTGCTGGCACTTTATTAATTGTATTTATTTATTGACATTCAATGCAGAATAGGCTCTCCATCCCTTCAGGTTCTGCCACCCAGCGATCCCCCAATGTAACCCTAGCCTAATCACAGGACGATTACCAATGACCAACTAACCTACCGACCAATACGCCTCTGGACTGTGGGAAAAATCAGAGCACCCAGAGGAAGCCCATGCGGTCACAGGGAGAACGTACACGCTCCTTACAGGCAGTGGCGCGATGCGTGATGAGATGATGGCAGTGAAACAGACAGAGAACTGAGTCACTGGCGCTAACACCTAGCACACCCAGTGATACGGTGGGGGCAGCCAGCGAGTGCCATTGCACAGTCCGGGAAGACATTCTAGTCAGCGCCGAGACTGAGGTCTCTGAATGGGGCCTCACGGTTCACTCGGACTGTGCCCTCAAAACGACTTCCTGCAGTGGCAGATATCATTGGAAGGTCAAAGTTAAACTGCACAAGAAAAGGTTTGGGAATATCCAGAACTTCTAAACTTCAGAACTTCCAACCGAAAACATTTGTATTGTTGCAAGATTCAACTTTCGATTCAGATTCAGATTTATTTATTTCTCCCGTGTGCATCAAAAGATTCAAGTTCAAGTTCGGTTTATCGTCAATCAATCACACATGAAACAAAGTTTCTCTACACACCTAGGTGCACTTGGGTGGTGTCAGGGAGTTCAGATGAATCACTGCCTAGGCGGAAGAAGCTGTTTATCATCCTAACAGCCCGTGTCCTTTTCTTTTTCAATCTTTTCATTAAGTTTCAAAATTAAATATAACAATAATAGTAATGATACACAGAGATTGGGATTACAATAGTAACATTTAACATGAACAAGCACAGATTCCAAGTAACAAATATAGTTTAGCCTCCCAATCTCATAGTAACTGATCATGAAAAAGATATTTTATAAAGAGAAAGGAAAAGAACCCCCCCCCAAACTAAAGAAAAACTAACTAAAAAAAAACAAAGCTTAGGCTGTCATAGCACATCGGCTAAAATTATTATTTGTCGTTAACTCCGCTCCTCTATACATGTACAAAAAAATTACTACAAAGGATCCAGAAAGGGTCAACTTAGATCACATGAAAATATTGAATAAATAGCCTCTAAGTTTCTTCAAATTTAACCGAAGGATCCAAAGTACCACTCCTAATTTTTTTTCCAAGTTTAGGCATGCTATCGTTTGGGAAAACCATTGAAATGTAGTGGGGGAATTAGAGTCTTTCCATTTAAATAAAATGGATCTTCTGGCTATTAATGTAACAAATGCAATTAGACGACAAGCTGACAAGGATAAATGACTAGAGTCTATCGCTGGTAGCCCAAAAATTGCCCATGTCCTAATGTTATGGTACTTAATGCTTGATGGTAGAGACAAGATAGATAAAATTCTGATATACATCTGAGTAGTTTTATTCCAAATATAATAGCTTTGAAGTGGCACTGTATACTGGTAAAATATCCCCAAATGTTTCACAGCAGAATTCAGGAGTTGCTTAGAGTAGGTGACCGGAAGCTCACTTGAAGCACAAAAGGAAGGTGGGAAGGGTTAGAACGGAAATTCCTATGTATAAATCCTTTGTAATTGATGGGAAAGTTGCCAGAGGGAGAGGGATTAAAATTGAGGGGAGTCAGAAAGAACAGAAATGGGAGAATGCAGAAACCAGGCGGGATTGAAGGGTTGGGGTGGAGGTTACGCTGTTTGGACGTAGCAGCCTCTTAGAGGTCAACCAAAGGTGCTTTTAACTTTGTTAAATTTCTTTTTTATGATTGCAAGTTGGTGCTGGGCTCCAACAGCTTCAGGTGCTGGAGGTCTACCCCATCAGTGAGCTGCTCGTTGATCAGAGAAACGGCCTAGCGGGTCGGGACTGGGGCCCAGCAGGTCAGGACTGGGGCCCAGTGACGTGTCGGGACTGGGGCCCAGCAGGTCAGGACCAGGGCCCAGCAATATGCCAGGGCTGGAGCTGGACTGCGGTCAGAGAAGCGGGCCTGTGCACAGACCGTGCTGCTCTGTCTGTTACACAAAAGCATTGGAATTGGTGCACGAAGGAGGCATACAGTGAAACTGTGGGTGATTGTCTTCGACATTTCTCTTGTGATCAGAAGTCCCTGTTGGTCATTGATAACGTAAGATGCTGCAGGCCTTGTTTGGTGAAACAACGGGTGGCGTGGGAGCTGCGTTGCCTCGGTTATAGCAAGGACTAGGCCTCAAGCTGCGGGCTAGCCTGCTGCTGCTGTACAGGAGAGAGACACTGGAGCTGGTGTAGCTTGGCACCCGTGCTCAGTTGGGGTCCGACCTCTCCCATCAGTGCTGTCCTCCAGTGTTTGACTGGTGGAATGACAGGGTGGATTGTGTGCTCACACATAGCTGAGGAGCCAACATCAAACTGAGAGACTTGTTGTTCAGGGGCTCAGACTATTTTTGCGTGACTATATTTTTTTGCTTGCTATCTTGAATGTGCTGTGCATGTTTTACTCCTTGGCTCCAGAGGAACGCAGTTTCATTTGTCTGTATTCTCGTGTGGTGGAATGCTAATCAAACTTGAATTTAAATTTGAATTTTGGATAGAGGGTTACACAGATGGGAGGGTTACAGTGATGGAGAGGGTTACAGAGACAGGAGGGGCTACAGTGACAGTGGGGATTACAGTGCATTCAACCACACATGAATACAACTGAACGAAACAGTGTTCCTCTGGAGCCAGGGTGCAAAACGTACACAGCACCTTCGAAACAGTGAACAAAAGACGTAGTCACACACACAGGAAGATATAGCTCAAGTCCTTGAGTGACCACCCAGGCAATCAGCGAAAGCTCTAACTATGCTAGTTACTTCTCTGTAATACTATGGGCTCTTAATTTGGTAAGCAGCTTCATGTGTGGCACCTTGTCAAAGGCCTTCTGAAAATCCAAATACACAACATCCACTGCATCCCCTTTATCTATCCCACTTGTAATCTCCTCAAAGAATTCCAACAGGGTTTTGTCAGGCAGGATTTTCCCTTAAGGAGACTGTGCTGACTTTGTCCTATCTTTTCCTGTGTCACCAAGTACTCCATCACCTCGTCCTTAACAATTGACTCCAATACCTTCCCAACCACTGAGGCTAGGCTAACAAGTCTATAATTTCCTTTCTGCTGCCTCCCTCCTTTCTTAAAGAGTTGCATGACACTTGCCGGGGAGTGGGGCTGAGGAGCGGAAAAAATAATCAGCCATGATTGAATGGTGGAGCAGACTCTCTGGATCGAATGGCCTAATCCTGCTCCACGTCTTATGGTCTTGTGGAGGGGTTACAGTGCTGGAGGGGGTTACAGAGATAGAGGTTACGGTGCTGGAGAGGGTTGCAGATAGAGAGGGGTTACAGTGCTGGAGGGACTACAGAGACAGAGGTTACAGAGACAGAGGGGGTTACAGAGACAGGGGTTGCAGTGATGGAGAGGGTTACAGTGCTGGAGGGGTTACAGTGATGGAGGAGTAACAGAGACAGAGGTTACAGTGCTGGAGGGGTTACAGAGACAGGGGATTACAGTGATGGAGGGGTTACAGAGACTGGGGTTACAGTGATGGAGGGGTTACAGTGCTGGAGGGGGTTACAGAGACAGGGGTTACAGTGCTGGAGGGGTTACAGAGACTGGGGTTACAGTGCTGGAGGGGTTACAGTGTTGGAGGGGGGTTACAGAGTCAGGGGTTACAGTGCTGGAGAGGGTTACAGAGACAGGTTACAGTGCTGGAGGGGTTACAGTGATGGAGGGGTTACAGAGACAGGGGTTATGGTGCTGGAGGGGTAACAGAGATAGGGGGTTACAGTGCTGGAGGGGTTACAGAGACTGGGGTTACAGTGTTGGAGGGGGGGTTACAGAGTCAGGGGTTACCGTGCTGGAGGGGGTTACAGAGACAGGGGTTACAGTGCTGGGGGCTAAAGAGATGGTGGAGTTAAAGTGTTGGAGGGGTTAACAGAAATGGGGTTACAGAGACAGGGCGGTTGTAAGGCTGTGAGGGTTGGGTTCGGGTCAGGATTAGGGTTGGTGTTAGGGTTAGGTAGACAAAGTCTGGTTTCATTAGTCACTGAATGTGAAGCTATTTGTGAATCCGCTCCAAGCACTTAATGAGTGTTAAGTAATGTGAAACATAAGTCATTTCTTCTGGCAAGTGAGCATTGCCAAGAATGGCTTTTCACCTACTTTCTCAAAGCAACGACGGACTCTCTGACTGGGAACCTGCTGTGAAGGTTGTTGGAATGGCCACTATATGAAGGCAGATCCAGACTCTTGCCTTCTGTATCACAGCCTCCCCTCTCACATCTGCTGTGGCTTGGTTAGCGGCAGCCTTGCCTCTGAGTGAGAAGATTTCACAAGTTGAGACACTTACACTCGGATCTATAGGTAGTCGCAGTCGAAGTTATATTTATTATCAATGTACATATATACTCAGCGGCCACTTTATTAGGAACACCTGCTCCTTAATGCAAATATCTAATCAGCCAATCATGTGGCAGCAACTCAATGCATAAAAGCATGCAGACATGGTCAAAAGGTTCAGTTGTTGTTCAGACCAAACATCAGAATGGGGAAAAGATGTGATCTAAGTGACTGTGACGGTGGAACGATTGTTGGTGCCAGATGGGGCGGAAATTGCTGATCTCCTGGGATTTTCACACACAGCAGTTTCTAGAGTTTACAGGGAATGGTGCCATAAACAAAAATCATTCAATGAGTGGCAGTTCTGTAAGTGTGGCCTTGTTAATGAGGGAGGTCAGAGGAGAATGGCCAGATTGGTACAAGCTGACAGGAAGGTGACAGTAACTCAAATAACCACGCGTTACAAACAGTGGTGTGCAGAAGAGCATCTCCGAATGCACAACACGTCAAACCTTGAAGTGAATAGGCTACAGCATCAGAAGACCACAAACATACACTCAATGGCTACTTTATTAGGTGCAGCAGATACCTAATAAAGAGGCCACTCAGTATATGCTGTCACATACTACCTTGAGATTCATTTTCTTGCAGGCATTCACAGGAAACTGAAGAAATACAACAGAATTTATGAAAAAAGTATAGATAAACAAACATTGACAAGTAACCAATGTGTACAAGATGGTGAAGTATACGAGTAAATAAATAGTATAAGTTGTAAAATGTCCTTGAACTTGAGTCTGTAGGTTGTAGAACCATTTCTGAGTTGAGATGAGTGGACTTATTCATGCTGGCTCAGGAGTCTGTTGGTTGAGGGGTAACAACTGTTCCTGAACCTGGTGGGGTGGGACCTGAAGCCCCTGTACCTCCTTCCTGATGGCAAGTGAGAATAGAGCATGGCCTGGACAGTGGGTGCCCTTGATCAGTGGCCCCCACCCTCCGGGCCGCAGACCGATACATTGCCGTGAAGAATGCAGTGGTACAGCGGTAGCTGGGACACACCCAGCACACCTTTAAGAAAAAAAGCCAAAATAAACAAGCTAATTAATTAGGTGTCGCCCAGCAGGTAAGTGTCGGCCCAGATCAGAGATGACGCAATCGGCAATAGTCTCTGATCTGGGCCGACATTTACGTGCCAGGTGGCACCTAATTAATTAGCTTGTTTATTTCAGCTTTTTTTCTTAAAGATGTGCTGGGTGCGTCCCGGCTACCGCTGCATTCTCTGCTGCATTCTTCGCGGCCCGGAAGCTGGGAACCACTGCCCTTGATGATGGATGATGCTTTCTTGTGTCCACACTCTATGTAAATGTACTCAGTGGGGAGGGATTCACCTCTGATAGTCTGGGCTGTGTCCATCACTTTCTGTAGACCTTTCTATTCCTGGACATTGGTGTTTCCATACCAGGCCATGATGCAACCAGGTAGGGTACTCTCCATTGTGCATCGACAGGAGATTGTCAAAGTTTTTTTTCTGTTTTCGTGGATGTCTGTGAAACGTAAGAATTCCAGGTTGTACACTGTGTACATTCTCTGATATTAAATCAGACCACTGAACATGCAGAGCATATGCAAACTTTTAAGAAAGTAGAGGCATTGTTATGTTGTCTTTGTGCTGGCAACTCCTCAGTTCTATCCAGCAGTCTTTAACCAGAAACGTTAGCTCTTTCTCTTTCTATTGATGATGCCTGCTAATTTTATTGATGATGCCTGCTAACCTGCTGAAAGTTTTAAGATTTGTGGAAGTTTGCAGATTTGAAGTACATTGGGTTCATGCAAGAGGTTGTGCTGACATAAAGGTGAGCCTTGATCTTATTGAATGGTAGAAGAGGCGAGAAAATCTGAATTGGAACCAGGTTTATTATCACTGAAATTTGTTATTTTGTGACATCTGTACAGTGCAAAGAGATAATATTACCACAAATTACAAGAATGGATGAATAGTGCAAAGGTGGATAATGAGGTTCAGGTTTAGAAATCAGGTGGTGGAGGGGAAGAAGCTGTTTCTGGATCATTGAGTGTGGAACTTCAGTCTCCTCTACCTCCTCCCTGGTGGTAAGAACAACAAAATGGCTCACAACTGATACATCAAAGTTGCTGGTGAACGCAGCAGGCCAGGCAGCATCTGTAGGAAGAGGTACAGTCGACGTTTCGGGCAGAGACCCTTCGTCAGGACTAACTGAAAGAAGAGTGAGTAAGAGATTTGAAAGTTGGAGGGGGAGGGGGAGATCCAAAATGATAGGAGAAGACAGGAGGGGGAGGGATGGAGCCAAGAGCTGGACAGGTGATTGGCAAAAGGGATATGAGAGGATCATGGGACAGGAGGTCCGGGAAGAAAGACAAGGGGGAGGGGGGAAACCCAGATGATGGGCAAGGGGTATAGTCAGAGGGACAGAGGGAGAAAAAGGAGAGAGAGAAAGAATGTGTGTATAAAAATAAGTAACAGATGGGGTACGAGGGGGAGGTGGGGCATTAGCGGAAGTTAGAGAAGTCGATGTTCATGCCATCAGGTTGGAGGCTACCCAGACGGAATATAAGGTGTTGTTCCTCCAACCTGAGTGTGGCTTCATCTTTACAGTAGAGGAGGCCGTGGATAGACATATCAGAATGAGAATGGGATGTGGAATTAAAATGTGTGGCCACTAGGAGATCCTGCCTTCTCTGGCGGACAGAGCGTAGGTGTTCAGCACATGCCTGGATGGTGAGGGCCTTTCGTAATGGATGCTGCTTTCTTGGAGCACCACCACTTGAAGGTGTCCTCATGATAGAGTCAGACAGTGACGCAACCACTTAGAATGCTCTCCATATACATCTGTAGAAACTTGCTGGCCTTTAATGCCCTACTAAATCTCCTCAAGCTTCGAATGAAGTATAGCCGGTGGCTTCTTCGTGATTGCATCAATATGTTGGAGAAGAAAGAAGACGTCACAGAGAGCTGTCTGTTGTGCAACCATATGGGTGGGCTCTCGTGGGCGTACAGAGCTCTGTGTGAATCATCTGGATACTCAATAACGTGCCAAGATGGATATCGCATGTCAATCTGACATGTATCTGTGTTGTTCTCGATGGTGGGGAGGGTTCTGTTCATTATGGATTTGGCTGAGTCTACAACCTCTGTAACTATTTTTGATTATGTGCATTGGAGCCTCCACACCTGGTTGGGATGCAACCAGTCAGAATGCTCTCCACCATACATCTGTAGAAATTTGCAAGACTCTTTAGCGACATATCAAATCTCCTCGAAGTCCTGACAAAGTCGGTCCACTGGCCAAGTGGCATATTTTTGCTTCGTTAGCTTCCATTCTTTTGAGACCACTATGAGATGAATTGTCTCCCAATAGGTCATAAAGTCTCGGCCCATAGATTAGGAGATGCTTACTAAGGCTGAATCTCATGGGATAAAAAGAATTTGAGGTCAAGGAGTAAATCAGAAGCACAAGTCATTCTTCAATAGAACAAACAATTAAAAAGTTTCTCAATAATTTGTTTATTGTAATTTATAGATTTTTCATTGTACTGCAATGTACTGTGGCTACAAAAACATATTTCACAACATATGCCGGTGATATTAAACCCCATTCTGATTTAGATTCTGAAGCTGCGAAAGAGTTAGAAATATAAAACTGGTATTCCAGGGGAAGGCAGCCCACTAAACCCTTCTCGAATCATATGAAAGCATTTCAAACAGTGGCATTTATTTTGGTAAGATATAACACCAGGAAACATGTTTCCTTTCAGAAAAGATAAAATAGTATTCAGATTAAGGAAGTCATTTCCAAAGTAAATAATTATTCAAAGCTCAGGAGAACATTGATTGCAAAGCCAACGATTTCATTGTTTATAAAGTAATTTTTTAAAGAAGTGCTTTGTTCTTTCTCTGGGAGAGCCAAGTAAAATACAGGGACCGCTGAGCTCAGTCTGCCTCAGAAAAGGTTGGACCGTATACTCTTCTCTCATGACACTGTTTACAATTTCTTCTCCTTCTGAGACGCCATCATTTCTTAACCCTTTCTTCAACTCAAGAGAGTAGTTATCCATCCATTTCTTGATTTATCTTGTTTGTATTTTACAGTATGTATTATGTATTGCTCTCACAAAGAAACAAATTTCATGACATATTGATGCTCACTTTCAAGGATTCTACAACTCGTATTCTCAGTATTTATTTTGCATATTGGTTGTTTGTCAGTGTTTGTGTGCAGCTTTTCATTGATTCTATTGCATTTTATACTTCATACTTTATTGTCGCCAAACAACTGATACTAGAACGTACAATCATCACAGCGATATTTGATTCTGCGTTTCCCGCTCCCTGGATTACAAATTGATAGTAAATATTAAAAATTTAAATTATAAATCATAAATAGTAAATAGAAAAATGTAAAGTAAAGTAGTGCAAAAAAACCGAGAGGGAGGTCCGGATATTTGGAGGGTACGGCCCAGATCCGGGTCAGGATCCGTTCAGCAGTCTTATCAGAGTTGGAAAGAAGCTGTTCCCAAATCTGGCTGTACAAGTCTTCAAGCTTCTGAGCCTTCTCCTGGAGGGAAGAGGGACGAAAAGTGTGTTGGCTGGGTGGGTTGTGTCCTTGATTATCCTGGCAGCACTGCTCCGACAGCGTGCGGTGTAAAGTGAGCCCAAGGACGGAAGATTGGTTTGTTCTACTGTGAATGTCTACAAGAAAATTAATCTCAGTGATCTATATGTACTTTGATAATAAATTTCCTTTGAGCTTTCACATGTCAGTAATAGTAAACCTGATTTGGGTTGGCCAGTGGAAGGTTTTAATTCATCTATGAGAAGTGGGCACTGTTGGCGATTGTGGATTTAAATTGGCATGCCCTAGTGAACTTTGACCAGGAGCTGCAGAATGTCTTTCTGGAGCTGCTGCTATTGGCGAGGGAGCTGTTGGATTTAGAAAGGAGAGGCAATATATTTCCAGGCCAGCATGTTGTTTAACTTGGGAGGCAAGCAGCAGGTTGTGGTGTTCTCCACATCAGGGGCCCTGGTTGTTATAGTTGGTGGTGGCCCCAGGTGTGTGAGCAGTTTAGGCATTTTGTCGATGATCCAAAGGTCACAGGCTCCCCTTGACCTCTCTGAGCACAGAATGTGCTGGTTTCATCAATATAGCTTGAGGTTTCTATTGCAACTTACTTCCTCGAGGTCTTCAACAACACAATGAAGGTTTTTGATCTGTATGTTAGTTTAGAAAAAAAAATGCTTTTTCAGCTTGCCGTTGATTGCATTTGTTACACTAATAGCTGAAAGATCCATCTTACTTAAATGGAAAGATTCTGATCCTTCTACTACTTTTCAATGGTTTTCTCAAACTATATTATGTTTAAACCTGGAAAAAATTAGGTGTGGTGTGGTTGATTCTTCAGTTAAATTTGAAGAAATTGGTGACCGTTTATTCAACATTTTCATATGATGTAAGTTGTCCATTTCAGAACCTTTTCCTTTTTTAATAATCTTTTGTTTATCTATGGAGGAGCGGAGTTAATGACAAATAATGTCCTTATCCGAAGGACTAGGACATCCCAGTTTTGTTTTGTTTTGTGTTTTTTTTTAGTTTAGGGGGTTCTTTATAAAATTCTTTTTTCAAGTTCAATTACTTAGGGATTGGGAGGCTTGAATTATATATTTTACTCGAAATATCCCTGTATACGTTAACCATTATCAATGTTAAACCGATCTCTTTGTATCATTAATATTGTGGACTCTCTGACAGTGGTGTCTGAAAAGAGGATGCTGTCTAAGTTGCATGCCATCTTGGACAATGTCCCCCATCCACTACATAATGTACTGGGTGGGCACAGGAGTACATTCAGCCAGAGACTCATTCCACCGAGATGCAACACAGAGCGTCATAGGAAGTCATTCCTGCCTGTGGCCATCAAACTTTACAACTCCTCCCTTGGACGGTCAGACAGCCGGAGCCGATAGGCTGGTCCTGGACTTATTTCCTGACATAATTTACATATTACTATTTAATTTTTTATGGTTTTATCTTGCTATGTTTATACTCTATTCTTGGTTGGTGCAACTGTAACGAAACCCAATTTCCCTCGGGGTAAATAAAGTATGACTATGACTATGACTATATTAATCTGAAATTTAATAAAAAGATTGAAAAAAAATTGCTGCATATGTACATCGAAACAGATATTGAAATGTGTCACTTGTGTCAATGAACAACACAGTTTGGGGGCAGCCTGCAAGTTTCGCCTTGCTTCTGATGCCAGTATAGCATGCCCACGGCTTATTAACCCAAACCTCTACATCTCTTTTTGGACCGTGGGAGGAAACCGGAGCACCTGGAGGAAACCCACATGGTCACCGGGAGAAGGTACAAACTCCTTACAGACGGCAGTGGGATTTGAACCCCAATGTTCCAATCACTGATGTTGTAAAGTGTTACATTAGCCGCTACACTACCACGTCACCCAAAGCTGTCTGCTTGGAACTGCAACATAATCAGACTAACCAAAGAGAGGGTCTGTGTTAGGCACGAGGCTACTTCAGGGCCATGATCTTAGGGGAGAGGGGGAAGTGTTTTTTAAACACAGAGAGTAGCAGGTGCCTAGGATGGGGTTCTGGGGGTAGTGGTGGAGGCAGACATGACGGTATGGTTTCCATTCAGGGCCCCAAACAGTCCTTCCAGGTGAGGCGACACTTCACCTGTGAGTCGGTTGGGGTCATATGCTGTGTCCAGTGCTCCTGGTTTATCGGTGAGACCCGTTGTAGATTGGCAGACCGCTTCGCCAAGCACCTACACTCTGTCTACCAGGAGAAGCAGGATCTCCCAGTGGCCTCCCATTTTAATTCCACTTCCCATTCCCATTCCAAGATGTCTGTTGTCAAGATCTCTACTGTCATGATAAGGCCACACTTAGGTTGGAGGAACAACAGCTTATATTCTGTCTGGCTAGCCTCCAACTTGATGGCATGAACATCAATCTCTCAAACTTCCAGTAAAGGCACCCCCTCCTTCACCATTCCCCATCCCCTGCTCCCTCTCTCACCTCATCTCCTTGCCTGCCCATCGCCTCCCTCTGATGTTCCTTGCCCCTTTTCTTTCTTCCATGGCCTTCTGTCCTCCTGTTCGATTCCCCCTTCTCCCGCCCTGAATCTCTTTCACCAACCAACTTCCCAGCTCTTTACTTTCATCTCCCTCCCTCCCGGTTTCACCGATCAGCTTGTGTTTCTTCCTCCCCTCGCCCCACCTTTTAACTCTACTCCTCATCATTTTTGCTCCAGTCCTGCTGAAGGATCTCGGCCTGAACCGTCAACTGTACTCTTTTCCATAGATACTGCCTGGCCTGCTGAGTTCCTCCTGCATTTTGTGCGTAGGTTTGTATGGTTTAAAAGGCTTTTAGATGGACATATGAATATGTGGGGAATGGAGAGATATGGATCATCTGCAGGCAGAATTCAATTGAGTTTGGCATCACGTTGGCATCGGGTGGCGCGGTAGTGTAGCGGATAGCGTAACATTATTACAGAATCAGTGACCCGGGTTCAACTCCTGCTGCTGTCTGTATACTCGCTCCTGTACATCTTTGGAATGTGGGAGGAAGCAGGAGCACCCGGAGCTCGATGGTAAGTGGTTTGCGCCGCACCATTGCAGCTCGTGGAGTCGGAGTTCAGAGCTCGGACTTCGGTCCTGATGTTATCCGTAAGGAGTCTATACGTCCTCTGCATGCAATGCATGGGTTTTCTGCGGGTGCTCTGGTTTCCCCCCACAGTCCAAAGACGTACCGGTTAGTTAATTAATCATTGTAAATTGTCCTGTGATTAGGCGGGGAACGTCGACTCAAACAATGAGAGGCCTGCGTTGGGCAGACTGGAAGTCTGTGTGGGACGCCACTCCTCACACAGACACTAGAGCAATGTGTGATTGAGTGCCTTGCTCAAGGACACAAACACGCTGCCACAGCTGAGGCTCGAACTAGTGACCTTCAGATCACTAGACAAACGCCTTAACCGCTTGGCCACGTGCCCAACACACAGTTAGGCTAGGGTTAAATCGAGGTTTGTTGGGTGGTACAGCTTGTGGGGCCTGAAGGGCCTGTTCTACATTGTGTCCCAATAAATAAATAAACAACCCACGTGGTCACGGGGAGAACATAGTCATAGTCATAGTCATACTTTATTGATCCCAGGGGAAATTGGTTTTTGTTACAGTTGCACCATAAATAATTAAATAGTAATAAAACCATAAATAATTAAATAGTAATATGTAAATTATGCCAGGAAATAAGTCCAGGACCAGCCTATTGGCTCAGGGTGTCTGACCGTCCAAGGGAGGAGTTGTAAAGTTTGATGGCCACAGGCAGGAATGACTTCCTATGACGCTCTGTGTTGCATCTTGGTGGAATGAGTCTCTGGCTGAATGTACTCCTGTGCCCACCCAGTACATTATGTAGTGGATGGGAGACATTGTTCAAGATGGCATGCAACTTGGACAGCATCCTCTTTTCAGACACCACCGTCAGAGAGTCCAGTTCCATCCCCACAACATCACTGGCCTTACGGATGAGTTTGTTGATTCTGTTGGTGTCTGCTACCCTCAGCCTGCTGCCCCAGCACACAACAGCAAACATGATAGCACTGGCCACCACAGACTCGTAGAACATCCTCAGCATCGTCTGGCAGATGTTAAAGGACCTCAGTCTCCTCAGGAAATAGAGACGGCTCTGACCCTTCTTGTAGACAGCCTCAGTGTTCTTTGACCAGTCCAGTTTACAAGCTCCTTACAGGCAGCAGCTGGAATCGAACTTGCATCACTGGTGCTGTAACAGCATCACTTCAGATAGTACAATGATTATCTTTCTATGATGCAATAAGATAGCCTTTTTAAATAAAAGATCGATACGATAAGCAGAAATTCAGCTGGAGATACATGAGTTGGCGAGTTCAGGGTCCTGTCATTGGGTTTTTCTGGGTTCTACACTGAAAATTGAAGCCCGAAGGTGGACTGAAAGTCGGGATTGAAGCCCTGGGTCTCTGAGCGAAGCCCAGTGGGGAAGCTGAAGGCCTGGTGTCTGTGAGTCACAAACCCACTGGAAGCACGAAGGTCTGTTCAGGAGTTGCAGGACTGTGTGTGTGCGTGCGCGGAAAGGGACTTGTTTGCTGCTGTTGACTAGTTGCTTGTTGTGTTCTGCCGAGCACTGTGGACACGTAACACTGGCGCCGGAATACATGGCGGCTCTTGTGGGCTGCCCCCAATATATTCTTGGGTCGTGCTGGTTGTTAACACAAATCGGTGTATATTTTGATGTAAATGAATCTGAATCAGAAAATGCAACATTTCTAAATATAAATATTTGTTATTGAAACTTTTCACTGGTTGACAGATTTGTCGTGCAGGATTACTGTTTAATCTGTTTTTTCTTCAACCCAGTCCTTATTCTGGTGACTGCCTTCACTACAAAGTTATGAAAATGGAAGCAGTTGTCTGTTGGTTCTTTTCCCCGCAGGACTGTGCGTGAATGCAGAGGAATTGTCAGCCCAGGGACATGTATTCCTTCTTTATTCTGTGGGACTATTGTTTGCTGACAAAGGGGCAGACATGGCTCCATTCAGAGCGGTGGCGACAATGGCAGCTTGTTCTCATTCACCCTTGTGGCTGCGGAAATGTTAGCTTCCCCCGGCAGGCAGCCAGTTCCAAAGCCTCGGTCCTGCCCCTCGACTAACCGATGAAGCGGAGCGAAGGAGCTGAGCTCAGCCACTCAGTGACTTCTTCGGGGGAGCTCGGTGCTTTCAGAGTCGCCCACAGCTGCAGGCACTGGGAGGTCTTGGCTTTGTCTTGTGGTGATGATGAAGAGTGGGGGCAGGAAAGAGGCTTCTGGCTTTGTCCAGGAGTTGAATAGACCTGTCTCCGACAAGGAGCTACCAGTGAGTCCAATGTTTACAAGACTCAGGAAACACACAAACTCAAATGAAAAGTAAACACAAGAGATTTTGTGGATCCTGGAAATCCAGAGCAACACACACAAAAAGCTGAAGGAACTCAGCAGGTCAGGCAGCATCTATAGAGAGGAATAAACAGTTGACATTTCGAGCCATGACTCTTCATCAGGACTGGAAAGGAAAGGGGAAGAAGCCAGAATAAGTGGGGTGGAGGAGAGGGAAAGGAGTAAAGCTGGTAGGTGATAGGTGAAAGCAGGTGAGGGGGAAGGTGAGTGGGTGGAGGAAATGGGTGGGATGAAGTAAGAAGCTGGGAGGTGATAGGTGGAAGAGACAAAGGGCAGAAGAAGGAGGAATCTAATAGGAGAGAAGAGTGGGACAGGGAAGGAGAGGCACCAAAGGGAGATGATGGATAGGTGAAGAGTAGAAACATAGAAACATAGAAACATAGAAGGGGTAAGAAGGTCAAAAACAACTCTTTGACTCTTTGAAAGGTCGTGTTGCTGGCTAGAAAACTAATTCCTTAGACCCTGGAAAATGAACTATTCTGTTATGGATTAATTGATTTAATCCAGGGGTTTCCAACCATTTTTATGCCATGGACACTGTGGTAAACCATATATATATTGTAACTGGGTTAACTGTCAGGACACGCCCCTCTGCTGACTGCCACTGTGGCTCCTCTCACAGGTTCCTGAATAAAGGTGTTTCGCCTTGCCCCTCCCCCTCAGTCGGGGGGCAGACACTCAGCATGGAGGCCGTATTGTACAGCGAATAAGAGCCTTTCAGTATTTACCCAACTTCAGTCTTTTGGAGTTATTGAAGGTGCTTCAGACACCTTGGAAACTTGGGGACCCTGATTTAATTACTCCTCCACGATTGGAAACATCCTCTCAACGTCCACTCTATCAATAACAAGCAGTAATAGAAGCATAAATAGTTAAATAGTAATATGTAAATTATGCCAATAAATTATGACTTCAGGTCTTTCTATATTCAGTATGTTTCAATGAGATTCCCCCCCCACTCATTCTTTTAAACTCCAGTGAGAACAGACCCACAGCCATCAAGCACTTCTCATACATTAACCCTTTCATTCCCTGCATCACTCTTGTGAACCTCCTCTACACCCTCTTCAATGCCAACAGATCCTTTCTTGGATAAGGGGCCCAAAACTGCTCATCGTAGACCATGTGCAGTCTGACTAATGTGTTATAAAGCCTCAGTATTACATCTTTGCCTTGACAATACTGTGCAAAAAGTCTTAGACCTAGATATACATAGCTAGGGTGCTTAAGACTACTGCACAGTGCTGTAACTTCAATATACTGCTTGCAATTCACACTCAATGTTTCAGGAACAACTTCCTCCCCTCTGTCATCCAATTTCTAAATGTTCATTGAACCCATGAATACCGCCTCACCACTTTTTATTTCTATTTTTTTCACTATGTATTTAATGTAATAGTTACATATGTTATATATATGTTACATATGTTATATGTACACATAGTTATATATATGTGTGTGCTTATTGTAACCACAATTTTGTTATTATTTGTGTATTGCATTGTACTGCTGCCACAAAGACAACAAGTTTCACGACATATGCATTTGATATTAAAGCTAATTCTGATTTTCACTTTAAGAACTGAAGACCGGTTCTTGTTGGAATGAATATCTGCTATATTGACGTAACTCCTGAATACTCCCTAACAGTAAACATAAAAGGCATCAAGCTCATCGGGGAGCGAGCCTCGTTGCTATTTACAATACTATGCAACAGTATTGCTACATATGTGTGCCTAAGACATTTTCACAGTACTGCTTATTCTAATCCTCTGAAAATGAATGCTAACATTGCATTTACCTTCCTTACCACAGACTCAACCCGCAAGTTAATCGTTAAGGAAACCCGCACAAGAATTCCCAAGTTCCTTTGCACCTCAGATTTTTGAATTTGCTCCCTGTTTAGAAAAGAGTCTAAGCTTTTATTCCTCCTACAAAGGTGCATGACCGTACACTTTCCTATACCATCTATTCCACCTGCCACTTCTTTCCCATTCTCCTAATCCATCCAAGTTCTTCCGGAAAGGATGGAGTTGATACCCTACGCTGCAAGAAACTTCAAGGAAAGTTGATGGATTGGTGTAGAATGGGTTAATAGAACTGAGGAGAGCTTCCCTCTTGCTTTCCCTTCAGCTGTTACCATTCCTTCAGCTGGACCAACTGAGTGTGTGTGGAGAGCATTCTAACTGGTTACATCATCGCCTGGTATGGGTCACCGCACAGGATCGGATATAGCTGCAGAAAGTTGTCAACCCAGCCTCCCCAGCACTGAGAACACCTTCAAAAGAAGGTGGCATCCGTCATTAAGGATCCCCCCCCCCCGCTCACCCAGGATGTGCCCCCTTCTCATTGCCACCATCAAGCAGGAGGTACAGAAGCTTGAAGACGCACTCTCAACAGTTCAGGAACAGCTTCTTCCCCTCCCCGGTCAGATTTCTGAATGGACAATGAACCCATGAATACCAACTCACTATTTCTTTTTTGCACTATTTCCTTTGTAGGTTTTCGTAAATAAAATGGTAGAGGCATTTTTAAGTTTAATAAAGAAAACCACAACGACTTCTTTATTGTCAACCAAACACAGAATATAAAACAGGGTAAAAAAACACGTCATTATGTCATGACATCAGACCAGCCTCTGAAAGCGAACCTCAGCTCAAAGTCTGTGGTTGTAAATTATGCGCATGCTTCCACCCATTACATTACCCTACACTTCATTTAACTTTTATACGTATATTCCTATTGATATTTATAGTTTTTTAATTGTTAAAACAACATGTTTCATGACCTTTGCAGTGATATTAGACCTGATTCTGACTCTCCAGTTCAGAATCTATAGTGATGAGAAGTTACATGAAATGCAGGAGCTTCTCGTGCCGAACGAGCTTTGTGCCCTTTGCAGGGCTAAGCACTTGCAGCCAGAACCACAATATTTGCACTGCACCATTTAGTCAACACGAAAGTTTTTTCATTGAAGAAACCCAGAAAGAAAATACACGTAGTCTTTGCATTCTTGTCAATAACAGCTCGTGGCAATTGGTTTTCCTGCTGGGACGCCTTGGCACCTGACTGCAATCCAGAATTCTATTTTCATCTGACAAAGTGCCGGATTGTTTAATATTTTAAATATTCTGGGCCAGCCAATCCAGTTGCTTTAACACAGCTGACTCCTGGTTGAAGGAATTTTGCTGTCTCATAAGCTGGCTGTTTGCCCATCTCCATTTTGTACTTTAACCAAAAAAAAAATCTTTCCTTTTGCGGCCTGTGGAGCAACTTAGAGCAAAAGAATCACTTACTGTTCCATTCTCGGTAATCCACCAACCTACAGATGCACTGCTAAAACTTAGCTTAAATAACTTAGCTAAAAAGGATCAAGGACCAACTTTATTTGCCATCAAAACTCAATGGCCACTATATTTGGTACCTCCTGTACTTAATAGTACACTTAATAATGTGCTTAGTATCGTAGGGAAGGCGGATGAGCTCAGGGCATGGATCAACAGCAGGAATTATGATATTGTGGCCATTAATGAGACTTGGTTGCAGGAGGGACAGGACCAGCAGATCAATATTCTGGGTGTCTGCTGTTTTAGACATGACAGAGCAGGGGGGATTAAAGGAGGGGTGGTGTTACTAGTCGGGGAAAATATCACAGCAATGCTCTGCCAGGACAGACTAGAGAACTTGTCTAGTGAAGCGTAATGGTTGGAACTGAGAAATAAGAAAGGTATGATCGTGTTAACGGGTACTATATTACAGGCCAGCCAATAGTCCTCGGGATTAAGAGGAGCAAATCTGTAAAGAGTTTGCAGACTGTGCAAGAAACATAAGGTTGCTATAAGAGGAATTCTGCAGATGCTGGAAATTCAAGCAACACACATCAAAGTTGCTGGCGAACGCAGCAGGCCAGGCAGCATCTCTAGGAAGAGGTACAGTCGACTCTGGAAAACTTTGGTTAGGCCACACTTGGAGTAGTGTGTGCAGTTTTAGTCTCCCCATTACAGCAAGGATGTGGAGGCTTTGGAGAGGGTTCAGAGAGGTTCACCAGGATGGGGAGTGTTAGCTCTACAAAGAAAATATGGTTTTCTCTGCAGCTTCAGAGGCTGAGGGGAGAGCTGACAGAAGCATGTAAAATTAAGCGGGGTAAAGGTAGGGTAGACAGTCTTTTTCTTCTCAATTATCATCGTCATCATCATCTTCATTACGTGCCATGTCATATGATGTGGGTGATCATGGTCTTTCCAAGACCATGATTGTTCTTTGCAAATTTTTCTACAGAAATCATTTGCAATTGCCTTCTTCTGGGTAGTGTCTTGTAAAGAAAGAGACATATTCCCACCCCGCCACCCTATTTCTCCTCAAATACTGGAGAGCATAGTTTACAGCGAGAGGGGGAAAGTACAAAGGAGATTTATGAAGCTTTTTCTCACATAGAAAAAGGTGGATGACTAGAATGTGCTGCTGGGGAGCTGGTGGAAATGGATATGATAGCAAGATTTAAGAGGCATTTAGATAGGCAAGGGAACAGGCAGTGATTGGACCACCTGCAGGCAGATGTATAGATTAGCACACTCAAGATGCCAAAGGATCAGCAAACCAGGCAGCATCTATGGAGTGGAATAAATAGTTAACCTGCTGAGTTCCATCAGCATTGTGTGTGTGTGTGTAGTGTGTATGTGAGTGCGAGTGTGAGTGTGTATGTGTGTGTGGAGTGTGTGAGTGTTTGTGCGTGTGAATGTTTGTATGTGAGTATGTGCATGAATGTGTATGGGTGTGTATATGTGAGTGTGTGGGTTTATGTGTATGTGTCTATATGTGTGTGGGTGTATGTGAGTGTAAGTGTGTGAGTGTATGAGCGTGTGTGGATGAGTGCGTGTGAGTATGTGTGTGAATGTGTATGTACGAGTGTGTGTGTTTGTGTGTATGTGTGTGCGTGTATGTGAGTGTAAGTGTGTGAGTGTATGAGCGTGTGTGTGGGTGTGTGTGTGTATCTGAGTGTGAGTGTGTATGTGTGTGTGAAGTGTGTACGTTAGTGTTGGTGTGTATATGTGTGTGTGCGTGTGTGAGTATGAGTGTGTTGGTATGTGAGTGTGAACGTGTGAGTGAGTGTGTGTGTGTGTCTGTGTGTGCACGTGAGTGAGAGTGTGTGTATCTGTGAGTGAGTGTCTGTGTGTGTGTGTGTGAGTGAGAGTGTGTGTATATGTGTGTGTGTGTATATGTGTGTGTGTGTGCGTGTGCGTGTGTGTGTGTGTGCGTGTGCATGTGCGTGTACGTGTGCGTGTGCATGTGCGTGTGTGTGTGTGTGTGTGTGTATATGTGTGTGCGTGTGCGTGTGCGTGTGTGTGTGTGTGTGCGTGTACGTGTGCGTGTACGTGTGCGTGTGCGTGTGCGTGTACGTGTGCGTGTACGTGTGCGTGTGCGTGTGCGTGTGTGTGTGCGTGTACGTGTACGTGTGTGTGTGCGTGTGCGTGTGCGTGTGTGTGTGTGTGCGCGCGTGTTGGATAAGGTACGCATTACCTCCTGTGCTGTCAAGTCCGATGCTACGATGGTTCTGATGCATCATTTCTGTAAAAGCAATGCAATGTGCCCCTTGACACTGACTCTGGCCGTACAGTGACAGTGCTGGCGGTACCACTGGGCAGGGTCATAGAACATGGAATACTTCAGCTTAGCACAGGCCATTCTGCCCACAATGTTGTGCTGACCTTTTAGCCTGTTCTAAGATCAATTTAACTTTTCCCTCCTGCATAGCCCTCCATTTTTATATCATCCATGTGCCTATCTGGTGGATGTCTGTCATGTCTGACAATGACCGAACCTGTGCGGGAGGGTTTTTAAAGTGGAAAAGCCATTGCATTAGGGCAATTCCTCTCTCTCAACCTCAGAAGTCCAGGTCCAGTGGTACAAAGAAGCATCACAAACTGGGGTCTTCCCTGATTACAGTGGATAACCATGACGTCTTCTGCGCCTATCTAAGAGTTTCTTAAAGGTTCCTAATATATCTACCCCTAGCACAAGCCCTGGCAGGGTGTTCCACACACCCACCAATCTGTGTAAAAACCTACCCCAAACACCTTAAAATTATCTGTCCTTGTATGAGCCATTTCCTGCCTGGGAAAAAGCTTCTGGCTGTCCACTAATAAATGCCTCTTATCATCTTGTACATCTCTATCAAGTCACTTCTCACCCTCCTTTGCTCCAAAGGGAAAAGCCCTACCTCGCTCACTGAACCTATTCTGATAGGTTCAGTCTGTCGTTCTCAAATAACAGAGCACAATGTGCAAATTATAATATAAATTAACTGCTGAAGAAATTGAAATAATTACTTCCCTAAGTTTGCAAAACTTTTCCAAGGAGGAAAGTAATGATTCTGTTGCATGTGTAGTCAGCTGAAACTCGATCCAAATAATTGTTCCCAATGGGTAAAAGCCTCCTCATATTGCACCTTACTCTCCACTGAACTGGACCAGATCGGCTGAAAGTGCTGACGTCAACCAGTGCTACTTGATTCCTCCCAGATCGTTGATTCTTACCCCGTCAGTTGTATCACGAGGGCAGAGAAATGCAGTGGTCCCGTCACTCGCGGTCACCTCATTTAGTTCCAGGTACCATGTTTCAGGCGCAATTCATCGATGGTTGTCTGAGGAAAGACACTGCGGTCTAGTGTGTTGGTGAATGGTAGAGTCTCAGAAAGATGATGAGGGTGTGAGGAGAATAAAAGATGAGGTTAAAAGCACAAGAGGTTCTGCAGATGCTGGAAATTCAGCGCAACGCACACAAAATGCTGGAGGAACTCGGCAGGTCAGACAACGTCCAAGGAGGGGAATAAACAGTGAACATTTTGGGCCGAGACCCATCATCCGGACTGGAAAGGAAGGGGGCAGTAGCCAGAATGAAAGGCAGGGGAAGGGGAAGAAGTACATGCTGGCAGGAGATAGTGTGAAGTCAGGTAAGGGGGAAGGTGGGTGAGGTAAGTAGCTGGGATGGAATCAGTGGAAGAGGTAAAGGGCTGAAGGAGGGGAAGAACAGTGGACAATGGGAGAAAGGGAAGGGGGAGGGGACCAGAGGGAGTTGATGAGCAGGTGAGGAGAAGGGATGGGGTAACCAGAATGAGAAATAATAGGTGAGACCAGGTGAGGGGAAAGGTGAGTGTGTAGGGGAGGGGGAATGACATGAGAAGCTAGGAGAGGTTAGGTGGAAAAGTGAAGAAGGAAGTCTAATAGCAGTACTGTGGACCATGGGAGAAAGGGAACCAAAGAGAAGGGGTGAGAAGGGAGTCAGAAAGAGGAATGGAAAAAGAGAAAAGGGAAAGGATGGGAGAAATTAGCAGAAATTGGAGAAATTAATATTCATGCCTTCAGGTTGGAGGTTACCCAAAAGAAATATGATGTATTGCTCCTCCAAACTGAGTGAAGCTTCATCATGGCAACATGGATTGACGTGTCAGAGTGGGAATGGGAAGCGGAATTAAAGTGGGTGGCCACCAGTAAGTCCTGTTTTTGTGGCAGATGGAATGAAGATGGGATTAACATTGGATTAGCATGGTTGATGATCAGCATGGGCTCAGTGGGTCAAAGGGCCAATTTCCGGTTAGAATTCACTCCATGTTCATCACCAGCTAGAGTTTCTGACCACCTCATATGGGGGCTTCAATGCACTAGATGTCAGGAGGCTGCAGAAGGTTGTGGAGTTAACCAGCTCCATCACAGACACTACCCTCCCACCAGTGAGGACGTCATCAAGAGGTGATGCTGTAAGAAGGCAGCATCCGTCACTGAAGACCCTCAGCACCTGAAAAACGCCTTCTTCTTTTTATTACCTTCAGGTGGTAGGGACAGGAGCCTGAAGACCCCCACGTAGCCATCCAAAAACAACTTTTTCCCCTCTGCCATCAGATTTCCGAATGGTTCATGAACCTATGAACACTTCCTTGGTATGACGAAGGGTCCCGGCCCAAAAAGTTGACTGTACCTCTTCCTGTAGATGCTGCCTGGCCTGCTGCGTTCACCAGCATTTTTTGTGTGTGTTGCTTGAATTTCCAGCATCTGCAGATTTCCTCGTGTCTTGGCATTTCTTTTTTGGCACTAATGACTTATTTTTGTAATTTATAGTCATTGTATGCCCTTCAACTTTAGAGCTGTCAGAAAAATGCAGAAGGTATTCTGTATATAGAAGGGCCAGTATCATCATGAAGGATCCTACCCACCCTGCTCATGGACTGTTTGTCCCACTCCCGTCAGGGAGGAGGCTATGTGACATCCACGTCAGGACAACCAGACTCAAAATAGTTACTTTCCCCAAGCAGTAAGGCTGATCAACACCTTCACCCACTAACCCACCCCTCCACACCCCCCACTACCACTACTTACACATCACCTAGCGTCACTTTATGTGCGGAACATAGACTCAGTCTACGTATACACGGTCACTTGTACACTGTGCTTTATAGGACGGCTTTTATATTTGTATTTAATGCTTTTATTGTGGTCTTTATCTTTGCTGTGTTTTTTAATACTGCATTCAATCCAGAGTAACAATCATTTCGTTTTCCTTTACACTCATGCACTAAATAATGACAATAAACAATCTTCAATCTTGGATCTTGGAAACAACAAATTTCATGTCATAAACACAAAAGATTCAGCAGACGCTGGAAATCCAGAGCAACGCACACAAAATGCTGGAGGAATTCAGCAGGCCAGGCAGCATCTATGGAGAGGAATAAGCAGTCGATATTTAAAATCTAATTAAATAGATTGATAAACAGATATAATAAATAAGCACCCACCTGCATTCCCCCTCACCCGCTCTCACATATCACCCGCCATCTTTCTTCCCCTCCCCACCTTATTATTTTGGCTTCTTCCCCCTTCCTTTCCAGTTCCGATGAAGGGTCTCAGCCCAAAACCTTGACTGTTTATTCCCCTCCATAAATGCTGCCTGACTTACTGAGTTTCCCAGCATTTTGTGCGTTTTGGATGGAAAAGATGTACATTGAGGCCAAGCAGTGCTAGTGAGATGTGAAAAACACTCTTTTCTGTGACAGAAAGTTCCTGAAGGAGTTGTGTAAAAGCCCACCCTCTCGAGCAATAGGACCGGGTGCTGCGCGTTACCGACTTGCATCCGAAGCCGCAGGGAAGAAGCATTTAAAATGGACCTAATTGTGGCTGTTCCTCCCCACCCAATCTTGGTAACGCCGAACAATGGGAGCATTGTGGAGGCTGTTTAATGCAGCCATTTAGACAGTAAGTAGTCTCCAGTGTCTGAAAGTCTCAGGGGCCAGTAAGAGGCTGGAAATATGTTTGCCAGTGCAAACCACTGAAGTCGAAACTGCTAGTGTGGGCCAGCAGACTTGGGCTGGAAATGATCTTGTCCTTCAACACAGGAGACCCTGCAGATGCTGGAAGTCCAGAGTAACACACACAAAATGCTGGAGGAACTCAGTCGGTCAGGCAGCATCTACGGAGGGGAAATAAACTGACGATGTTTTGGGCCATGAGCCTTCATCAGGTCTAGAAAGGAAGAGGGTAGAATCCTGTATATTAGCAGGTGGGAACCTCACTAAAGTATTCCTGAGTATTCCTGGCCCCCGTGTTTTTCTTTTGATTAGTTTCTGGAGTTAAAAACAGAACAGTGGCGACAAGATAGTTTTAAAACAAATCCAAGATGACCACCTACCTGTTGAAGTACAGCAACTGTTTCTTCGGAAGGGGAGAGAGACAGACAAGTTCAAAAAAATGGCAGAAAACGGACAAGATTCACGGGTTCATAAACAATGAATACTGGGTGATACTAACAATTAATTTAAAAAGGCAGAAACGACTGGCTACATTGGAAAGATAGATGCATTCGATTGTACAAGGATAACTGGATGATGTATACTGAATAAATTGAGCAGTATTTTGAAGCAAATGAAATAGCCAATGAAAAGCGAGTTGCCAGTGTTATCGAGTGCGACAGGTGAAAAAGCATATAGTTTGCTTAGAAGTTTAACTACTCCAACAAAACCAGCAGAAATGAGCTTTGCTGATATTGTGAATGTATTGCAGGAGCATTTAGAACTGAAACCATTGCTGACTGCAGAACCTTTTAAATTTCATAAGCATAATCAAAAGGAAGGAGAGTCCATTTTAGCTTACGTGGCTAAATTGAAGATATTGTCTAAGCATTGTCAGTTCTGTGGTGGACTTAATGATGTCTGAGAGATCATTTAGCTTGTGGAATCCTACAAGAAAGCAATCAAATATGGCTCCTAACTGAAGACAGCAGTTGGAATCACTGTATCAATGGAAACAGCAGCCAAAGACTCAATAGAGCTGCAGTCAAGAATGAAACTGAGTGTGAACAAAATTGCAGCGTCTAGACAGAGGTCTGTCTGGCCAGACAAATTGTGTTACCATTGTGACAGGGGCTCACATACACCAAGCCAAAGCAAATTTAAAGGTGAAAATTGCAGAAAATATAACAAAGTAGGGCACGTACAAAAAGCATGTCAGGCAGACAAAAATAAGTAGACTGTACAGGGAAAAGAAAAAGATAAAAAGCGAAGATACAGTTTGAAAAAGAGTTCTAACCTCCATGCCATTGATGAAAAATCTGAAAATGACATCCTGGCAGTCCTAGTCCTGATGCTCTTATACCGCTTTCCTGACGGTACTGGGTCAAAGAGGTTGTGGGATGGGTGGTAGGGTGCAAACTCAACTTACAGGTTGAATTGGTGGAAACAAAGGCAAGCACAATGTTAGCCTTCATTTTGAGAGGACTCAGGGATGTAATGTGATCCTTGGGAATAGGGGGAGCAGGCAGGAGAATGGGAATGAGCGGGATAATAAATCAGCCATGATGGAGTGCTAGGAGCTGAATAGCTTAATTCTGCTCCCGTGTCTTACATCTGGGAATGTTTTCCAGTTCCAGAATCTGAGCACAGAGATATTTGGAGGTGAATGTTTGGAAAGCTGGGTCAAATGGTTCAATTCAGATTGAACTAATAGGCTGCTACACTGGGTAGCAACATTAACACTAATCCCAAGAGGACGGGACACTGCTGTCAGAGGTATAGATTTATCACACAATGTCAGGAATGAATACAAATCCCTAATCCTACTTATCATCACAGTTTTGGGTTACATAACCCTCTCTGGTTCTTTATTAATCCAGACTCAATTGGATATACACTTGATATTCAAAGATCTGGAATCGTAGAACACAGAACATAGAACAGTACAGCACGGAACAGGCAGTTCAGCTCACAAAGTTGGGCTGACCTTTTAACCTACTCCAAGATCAGCTTTCCTCCCACATTGCCCTCCATTTTTCTTTCATCCATGTGCCTATCCATTCACATTTTGGGGAAAATGACGCTGTCTGTCCACCCAATCTATGCCTCTTATCATCTTGTGCTCCTCTGCGAGGTTACCTCCCATTCTCCATTGCTTCAGAAGAGAGAAGAGCTCTGGCTTGCCCAACTTATCTTCATAAGACGTGCTCCCTAATGTAGGCAGCATCCTGGTAAAACTTCTCTGCACCCCCTACAAACCTTACACATCCGACAACCAGAAATGAACACGATACTCCAAGTATATTCTAACCGGAGTTTTATCGAAATGCAGTGTGAATTCACAACTCTTGAACTCAATGCCCTGACTAATGAAGGCCAACACACTTCATTCCTCCACCTCCCTCCTCACCTGGTTTTATCTATCACCTGCCAGCTTGTACTACTCCCCACCCACTACCTTCTTATCCTGGCTTCTGCCTCCTTCCTTTCAAGTCCTGATGAAACGCTGAATGTTCGTTGAAGCAGCCTGACTTGTTGAGTTCCTCCAACATTTTCTGAGTGTTGCTCAGGAGAGCCATTGGGCGATTTTGAATGAAGTGTGGTGTGATTCTGACAACCAGCTTGCCAAATGTGAGTGGAGCCTTGAAGCACTTTGATGGTGTAATGAGCAAAATGCTCAAACGTTGCCTTACCTTCCTCCCCAGCAACCCAGTCCCCGTGGTTAGAGCCGCAGAAACCAAATTAAAAATAAAAACCGAGGGAAACAGATGGAGTTTCGACCAAAGGAAGTTGGTCTTGCATTTGCATTCTATCCCTGGAAGATGGTATTAGTGAAAAAATGCATTTGACGCAGCGAGAAAAGGAAATTGGAAGGAAATTGACTCACTGGGGTGACTGAACCACAGAGTTAAAAAAAAATCTGCTGTTGTCAGCAATTACAGCAGTTGCAAACGACCAGATTCAGGAAGGTGAGAACATTATACTTGAGATAATAGGAGACTCTTCGGCCCATCAAATCTCAGAGCTGTTTCAGCACGCCATCTGAAACTTTGACAGACTCTTATAAATGCTCGGTGGAGAATAACCTTACTGGTTGCATCATGGACAGGTATGGAAACACCTATGACCAGCAATCACTGGCAAGGGCAGTCCATCACTGGCAAAGCCCTCCCCCCCACTATGGGGCACAATTAGAAGGAGCGCAGCAACAAGGAAGCGACATTCGTCATCGGGTGGCAGGGTGGAGATACGTCTCTACCAAAGGAGATGTAGGGTGTTACTTCCCTCCGCTAGCCTGCAGATCACCCTTGGGCAAGGTGTAGCACCTGCTTAACCCTCTGATCAAGATCACGTGAAGCCATGGGGGCAGGTGGTGGATGGTCGGATGAGCAGCTGGTGCAGATCACAAGTCCTGGGTATGTGACCACTGATGCCAGGCAGGCAATCTCTGAAGAGCATTGATATTGGCTGGGTATCACCTGTCTTGTAAGACACTGCCCAAAGGAAGGCAATGGCAAACCAACTTCTGTAGAAATATTTGCCAAGTACAATCATGGTCACCATGATGGCCTATGTCATATGACACAGTACATAGTGATGATGATGACTATTTAGACCACGCTCTCTTCTCACTGCTGCCATCAGAAATGAGCTACGGAAGCATTAGGTCCCACACCACCAGGTTATCACCAGAAACAGTTATTACCCCACAACCATCAGGCTCCTGAGCCAGTGTGGATATCTTCCCTCACCTCAACTCTGAACCGATCCCACAAGCCAAGGACTCAACAACTCTCGTTGGTGATATTATTAACTTAATCACTGTTGTTTGTTTGCATTCGCACATTTTCTCTTCTTTCACACATTAGTTGTTTGTCCATCTTTATTTGTGTGTAGTTTTTCATCAATTCTGTTGTGTTTCTTTTATTTACTGTAAATGCCTGCAAGAAATTGAATCTCAGGATAGTGTATGGTGATATAAATGTACTTAAATAATAAATTTACTTTGAACTTAGAGCGGTCCCGTCAATGCTAGAGCCTACTTGCTTTCCTGATTACGTGCCATCCTGACAGCCTGTTGCCAAAACGTAAAAAGAACATAAAAACGTCATACAAAGGAAACAGGCAAACAGAATACAGACAAGTACCTACAACATAACAGTAAATGTGAACCAGGGCATTACGTGAATAACGGTTGAACGAGCTAGGGCTTTTCTCTTTGGAGAGATGGAGGATGAGAGGAGAGTTGCACAAGATGATAAGAGGCATAGACAGCACGGATAGCCAGACCTTCTTCCCGATCAGAAATGACTAGCTCGAGAGTTCACAATTTTAAGATGATTGGAAGAAAGTATAAGGCAGATGTCAGAGGTAAGTTCTTTACACAGAGAATGGTGAGTGCGTGGAGCACTCTGCCTCTGGGTTGGTGGTAGAGGCAGATATGTCAGGGACATTCTTCTGACTATTAGATAAGCACATGGATGATGGGAAAATGGAGAGCTATGTGAGAGGGAAGTTTTAGATTGATCTTAGAGTCGGTTAAAAGGTTGGCACAATATCATGAGCTGAAGGGACTATACTGAGCTGTAATGTTCTATGTTCTAGTACGGTGTCATCAAGGATGTGATGCTAAACCACAGCAGCCGTCATCTTGAGCGCCATATTATATGAGACCCTGGTCACCATTGCAGAGAAAGCGCTGTGTAGTAGACAATATGGTTACTTACTGCCAATTATGCCACTGGTCCTTCTGTCTCTGTAGTCACTATGGCGCAAGGGTGATAACGAGGAAGACTGTTCTGTTAAGAGTTCATCTTTATTGTACAAGAGGACCACTCAATAGTCTTACAACAGGGTGACAGAAGGTGTCCTGGATCCGGGCAGTATGTGTTTTCCATTTTTTTGTATCTTCCGCCCAACAGAAGGGGCTAGAAGGGAGAATATCCAGTGTGGATGTGGTATTTGGTTTTGTTGGGTCTTTCCCAAAGCAGTGGGAAGTTCTAACCAGGAGAAAAGGCTGATTTTCAGGATGGACTGGGAACCCATTCTCCCTCACATCCCGTTCACCTGAGGCCCTGAGACATTACATATTCCTCATACATCAATCTTCTCATTCCCAGGATTATTTTTTGAGCCTTCTCCAGACTTTCTCGAGGCCAGCATATTTTTTCTTAGATAGTGGGCCCAAAATTGTTCAAAATGTTTCTGCTGATGTGGATTACAGACAGGGTCAGTGCGGATGTGCGTGGTGACTCCAGGTATAGGGTTCTGAGCCACACATCAGCCAGTGTTTGTAATAGTGGAACCTACCCAAGGGTGGCAGACTGAAGATACATCTCCTCCAAAGGTGTGTGAGGTGCTCCTTCCCTCCACTAGCCTGCAGATCACCCTTGGGTTTAGTCCCCCCCAATTAGGGTCACGTGAAGCCATGGGAGCAGATGGTGGATGGTCGTATGAACAGCTGGTGCATATCACAAGTCCTGTTTATGTGACCACTGACACCAGGCAGACAATCCCTGAAGAGTATTGATAATGGCTGGGTTCATCTGCCTTGTGAAGACACTGCCAGAGGAAGGCAATGGCAAACCACTTCTGCAGAATAATTTGCCAAGAACAATCATGGTCATGGACGGACCATGATTGCCCACATCATACAACACGGTACACAACAAAGGAACCAACTCAGTACCCGATATTCCATGACTCAGTACAACCTCATGTTGTTTTTCCTGGTGACAGAGGCAGAGAGGAGATCTGACAGAAGTTTATAAGATTACGAGAGGCCTAGAAAGAGTAGGCAGCCGGTATCTTTTCCCCAAGGGATGAGATGTCAAATTCTGGATGGCATGCATTTTAGGTGAAGGAGGAAAGTTTAAAAGAGGATTCCAAGTGGCACTGAGACGCGACCTCCACTGTGTCACAGCTCAGATTTAGTTGATTACTAATTGATTAACTGCCTGCAGGGCCGAGTCCGTGTCTGATGTTCTCTTGAACATTCCGTGGTGTTTCTTTAGCTTGCTGCTGCCTATGGGAGAATGAAACTCAGAGTTGTATTCGGTATACATATTTTAATAATAAATGTTCTTTGAACTTTGAACTTTGAGGTGTTTAAGAGGTTGTTAGACATACGCAGTGAATGGAGAGACATGGATCATGTGCAGGCAGAAAATCGGAATCAGAATCGGATTTAATATCACCGGCATATGTTGTGAAATTTGTTGTCTTTGTGGCAACAATAGATAGCAATACAAAATAGTAGAAAAAATGTTAATTACATTAAGTACAGATTTCCTCCACCATCCAAAGGTAGAGCGTTCCTATGAAATGGTTCGTAAGCCGGAATATCGTAAAGTGAAGAAGCAATTACCATTTATTTATATGGGAAAAATTTGTGAGCGTTCGCAGACCCAAAAAATAACTTACCAAATCATACCAAATCATACCAAATAACACATAAATCCTAAAATAACAGTAACATATAGTAAAAGCAGGAATGATATGATAAATACACAGCCTATATAAAGTAGAAATACTTTTCTACGATCATTGCCACACTGTTCTCCGTAGCGAAAATCTCACGCAAGCGCTCTCGGCAGAAACACTCACTCCAGTAACCTTTAAGCTATGAAGCTGCCAAATCATACCAAATAACACATAAAAATACACAGCCTATATAAAGTAGAAATAATGTATGTACAGTGTAGTATCACTTACGGGAATCGGGAAAACAGCAAGCACACTGATGATGGTGTGTTAGGCTGAGTCGTCGGAGGTTGGGGTGGTGCAGTGTCCCCAACCTCTGGGCCGCCGACCGATACCAATCTGCGAAGCACACAGGGGTCCAGTGGTAGCCGGGATGCACCCAGCACATCTTTAAGAAAACAGCCAAAATAAACAAGCTAATTAATTAGGTGCTGCCCGGAACGTAAATGTTGGCCCAGATCAGAGGCGACGCAATCGGCAATCACCTCTGATCTGAGCCGACATTTACATGCCGGGCGGCACCTAATTAATTAGCTTGTTTATTTTGGCTTTTTTCTTAAAGATGTGCTGGGTGTGTCCCGGCTACCGCTACATTCTCCGTGGATTGGTATCGGTCCGCGGCCCAGGGGTTGGGGTGGTGGGACACTGGGGTGTCACCTCATCGTCGTCTGTTTCACATCAGGGCAGGCAGGTCATCTTCTTCTATGTCTGCCTGCCTCGATGTCGAAGGTCGACGTTCGTCATCTGCTGTGGCTGATGTGGAAGGCTTGAAAAACGACAGTATGCTTGACTGCTTAGCCTCGCGCATTTTTCTATCATACAGTTCTTTGTAAGCATTCAAACCATCTTGCAAGTATGCCCTAAACCTACGTACCCTTTCAAAATGAAAATCGTACTTTTCTGCAATCATTGCAGCGAAAATCTCACGCAGTTGCTTCACGTTCAGTTCCTGGACAACTTCACTTTCGGACCGTTTGCTACTGCATTCAGTTTCGATTGTTATCCTTTCCTCTTCCAATTGCATCAGCTCTTCATCTATCAGTTCTTGATCATGGGATGCCAAAACCTCTTCAACATCATCTTCATCAACTTCCACAAGCTAAACTCACTTTGGCCTTACTTCGTTCACCACGATTGAAATGCTTAATTATGTCTAGTTTTACACTAAGTGTAACACCCTTGTGAGCTCTTTTAGGCTTTTCCGACACCTTAGAACTCATCTTGCTAACGGATGCTCACAGACACGTGTTTAAGCAATGCCGGCTAGAATGCAGATCCGGGGGAGGAGCTTGGCTGCTCGGGGCGTGCGCTGCCTTTTATCGTGCGCTGCTTTTTTCGTAACAGTGAAAACACGTTCTGTTAGCGAAAACAGGTAACTAATGTAGGTCTTTCGTAACAGCGAGGTTTCGTAAAGTGAACGTTCGAAAAGTGGGGGACACCTGTATATATATATATATATATATACATATATATATATATATACACATACAAAATAGTTAAATAAGTTCTGCAAAAATAGAAATAAAAGGCTGTGAGGTAGTGTTTATGGGTTCAATGTCCACTCAGAACTCTGATGGCAATGGGGAGGAAGCTGTTCCTGAATCATTGAGTGTGTGTCTTCAGGCTTCTGTACTTCCTTCCTGATGGTAGCAATGAGAACAAGGCATGATCTGGGTGATGGGGGTCCTTAATGATGGATGCCACATTTTTGAGTCATTGCTTCTTGAAGTTGTCTTGGATACTATGGAGGCTAGTGCCCATGATAGAGCTGACTAAGCTTACAACTCTCTGCAGCTTATTTTAAGCCTGTAGCCCCCACCACTGCTCCCACCGTACCAGATGGTGATTCAGCCAGTTAGAATGTTCTCCACAGTACATCTGTAGAAATTTGCAAGTGTCTTTGCTGACGTACCAAATCTTCTCGAACTCCTAATGAAATATAGCCGCTGTCATGTCTTTTTTGTAGCTGTGTCGATATTTTGGGTCCAGAATGGATCCTCATGGATTTTGACTCCCAGGAACTTGAAATTGCTCACGCATGTGTGTGTGCGTCCGCATGTCCGTGATGATGTCTTTTTCATGGCTTTTACAGGGCGTGGAGTGAGAGAGAGAGACTGTGTGTCACGTCACTCCTCACACAGGCATTTTCACAGTATTTTTCCCTTCTTATTTTACGAGGTCGAGTTGCGATCTCGACACTCAACCCGGCACGGATGGAAAGCGTACTCGGGAGTGGACCCGGGAACCTCCGCTCCCTGGGTCCGGCGCCGATTTCATTGCACCACCAGCCGGCCCACTGTTTCCACTTCTGATCCCTCTCGGAGGTCTGGTGTGAATTCCCTTGTCTCACCCTTTCTGAAGTTCACAATCAATTCTTTGGTATTACTGCAGCTGAGTGCAAGGTTGTTGTTGCAAATCCACTCAACTAGCTGATCTATCTTGCTCCTATACCATCTGATCTCCATCTGGAATTCTGCCAACAATAACTGTATTGTCAGCAAATTTATAGATGGAATTTGAGCTATGCCTAGCCACACAGTCAGGAGTGCCCAGAGAGCAGAGCAGTGGGCCAAGCACACACCCCTGAGGTGCACCAGTGTTGACCGTCAGCGAGGAGGAGATATTATTTCCAAACCACACAGATTGCAGTCCTCTGGTTGAGAAGTCGAGGAGTCAGTTGCAGAGGGAGGTACAGAGGCTCAGGTTTTGGAGCCTTTCGATCAGATCTGCATAAATGATTGTGTTAAACGCTGAGCTGTAGTCAATAAACATAGGTGCTTGTATTTAGTTTAGTTCAACTTTGTGCTCAGCACAGACAATAGGCTGAAGGGCCTTATGCTGCGCTGTACTGTTCCATAATGATCAATGACCGTTATTTAAATTTGAAATCAGATGATTGAATGCTAATTGAGGAGTTGATTCAGTACGAGATGCTGCTTACTATTTTCTGTAACCACAAGTAACTTATTGGCCCTCGAATGGTGCAGCGGAAAATCTGTCCTTTTTTAGCCGATTACACAAAACGCCGATCTAAGTTTGCTTTCGATCAGATGATGCACTCTCACTGTGACTACTTATGTCCTACATTCCCTTATAACTGCAGTCTTGTTACTGGCATTAATCCCTAGGGTATTCACAGGAATAATTCTGCTTAAAATGCAACTTCAGTTTAGTCAACAAGTTCATGAATGAATCACTTTTGATTCTATGTTCGGAAGCTACAGCTCAGTTCAGGGAAAGAGAAGATGGCAGAAACCATCTAGCACATGCAAAGTGCTGGAGGAACTCAGCAGGTCAGGTAGCGTCAATGGAGAGGAATAAACAGTCGACGTTTCAGGCCGAGGCCCTTCAACAGGACCCTGCTTTTCCCAGAGAGTAGACAACGTGTGGAATTTTTTTTCCAGGGGATTCGTGGAGATTACCTCGTTTAGCACATTTAAGGCACAGTTAGACAGATTTTTGCATAGTTGGGGAATTTAGAGTAAAGGGCAGACAGTTGGAGCTGAGTGCATTGTAGATCAGTCATAATCTTATTGAACAGTGGAGCAGGCTCGATGGACTGGATGGCTGACTCCAGCTCCTAGTTCTTGTGTTTTTATGAGCATTTCCCCTTGTCTTACCACCAAACTATTGTGTAACCATATGATTCACCAAGGGCTTATTCCTGTGTGTGTGAGAGAGCATGGAAGAGCGCAATTTCAAGGTTTCAAGTTTCAAAGTACATTTATTATTAAAAAATATATAAATTATACAACCTTGAGATGTGTTTGCTTACAGGCAGCCACAAAGCAAGGAACCCGAAAGAAACCAATTTAAAAAAATAATGACCAACACCTGACACACAGAAAAAGGAGGGAAAAAAACACAATTCATACAAACAATCGAAGCGAGCAGCAGAGTCCTTAGAACCAAACCCTGGAGCAGCCCGGAATAGGCCCAAAGCCTTGGTATCAGTTCATCATATTAGCGGGTATGGAGCACAGCAGCCTGGGCAGTCTTCATAACCTCAGCGCCATGGAGTGTGGAGTGAACATCGCGGGAGAGTGAAAGAGATCAGCTTTTGCCTCTGAGCCTGACACCCTGTCAGTCCTGTCTAATCGGGCTGGGGTTTAATTTGTCCAAACAGTGCATTGTACCTCGTACTAGGACCCAGGCACTGCTGCAGCGAAAGGCTCCAGCCTAGACCACGCAGCCCAGCAACTTACTCCGGACTCAGATTTCGCCAACCAGCCGAAAGCCGCTCTCGAATTCTCCAAATCGGCTTGGCGCCCAGAGCAATCCAACGTTGTGCCAGAGCCGGTTGACATCGTGTGCCGAAGGGCCTATTTCTCTGTAAGACTGTTGGAAAATTGAACACTACAGCCTACGATGTCGTGCTGGCCC